>NW_020897748.1:2540338-2716296 GCF_003984885.1 Neopelma chrysocephalum
CCTACAGAAATGCAATGGAAATTGTTCACAATTTGAACCCTGCAACAAATCCCCTTTTTAGTTTTGAACAATTTAAATTGCATTTCTGTAACATTTCTTATTATACCCATAATATTTCAATAAACACATCTACATACAATTATATCACTATGATTAACAAACTTAACAACCTATTAACTTCAAGGCTTGTGCTCTTAAATTTTACTTAAAAGTGCTTCTCTAAATATAGGGTTTATTCTTAAAAAATTTTATTCAACCTAAAACACTTCTGGAAATGGAACTCTGTTCAATTGTGGGTTATGTGTCTTCTGTTTATTCAAAGGTGTCTGTGTATCTGTTCATCCAAAGGTGTTTATGTATTTGTGTTCATATGTTCACACACATGCATGCATACACATTCATTCACATACACATGGTGGCCACCGTCATACACACTGTCACACTGACATACTTTTGAGTTCCATGTCACTGCATTCTACAAACCAAGAAATTATAATAATTTTCTAATACCTTATAATTATAATAATTTTCTAATACCTTATAATGTTAGAGTTTCTTAACCAAACAGATAAAACTAACCAGATAGACAAGCTTTCTAACTGTGTTCTAATAATATTAAAACAACTGTTAGCTACAACAGCTTCTTTCCAAGGCCTCATCCATCATGCAGATAGCTAGAGAACACTTGTGTGCAAAAAACTTAACACATGAAAACACTTTTGCAAGTCAACTATGGGGCTGACACCCTTCTCTTTCCCCACTTCTGCTTTTGCGAAAGTGTTTTTAAAATTCTTAACTTACCAATCTCTTTACCAAATACCTTTGTGATAATAACAAAATTCTATAACAGTTCCATTTTGTAACACAGTATGTATAGACTATCCACATCTTCTAACAATTCTGATAAAATTATAGGTTAACATGTCTAAAAATTTCATCTGTATATTTTCATCTAGGCCAGGATGGATATTAATTGCATAATGCAACTGATCAATAAATGTCCAAATGGTTCCGTTGATCTCTATCATACTGTAGTAAAAAACGGAGCTGTCTTATCATCACATATTGCTTGTATTGCTTTTCTGATCACAACCCACAGTTGTGCTACAAAAGCTGTTGAAGCTGAAAAGTACAAATTGTTAATAAGCATAAAGTAATATATATAGGTGAAAAGAAAAGAATTCCTACAGATCATTTAGGCTGTCAGTTAAATGTGAGTTGTAAAAGAAAAGCAATATACCAATATTTACTTTGAGATGCATAATAAAGCTCCAAGATTTTAACTGATTTTAACAACAAAACAATAGGTTTTGTCAAAGCTGAGGAATCATCTATGGAAAGAATGAAACCACAAGATTGAAGAAATAAATCCCATTCAAGATGTGATACATAGCATGAAGGCCAAGATGACATAAGTATTTTTATATTCCCACTTGGGCAGAATATGGGATGTTTTTGAAATGTTCATTTTACTCTCACAACTGCTATAAGGGGAGAGGACTCTACAGAGCACCTCATAATCTGTACTCACTAATGATGGTCTATATTAATTAAAGCACAGTTTTCAGTAGTGGGCAAAAGAACTTACCCAGGCAATGCAATGTTTTTGAGGTGTTTGCAATAATTATACTACATAGATTGGATTTCATCCTGAACTCCCTTTCAGGTTAAGCCAAAAGCTTCGAAATTTATCATATGTTAGTGAGAGAAATTGTATAGAGAGAAATAGTTTCTCTACAGATGAAGTGATTAAAGATTGCAAACAGTGAGAATTTTTCTCAGCATTTATCAATTCTGTATATGCAGATTGCAAGTAGATACTAACACCTGGCAAAGAAGGTAGTCTTATGTTAGGGCACTGCAGAAGTACTGGAAGTGTGATAATCCAAGCTGCATTAAATGCTTCAGTAGCATTGCTGCAGTGGCAAAACCATTGCCTAGAGCAGCTTATAGAAAGACCAATGTGTGCTATACACAGTTCTAAAAAAGGAAGGTGGTATTGCACTGGCATAGTTAAATTGAAGCAATTTTGTACATAAGAATGATGCACTGATTTAAAATTGTTACTTATTAATTTATGCTTGCTTCACTACAGTGCCATATTTATGGGCAAAGTAGGCTTCAGTCTCAAGTAGATGTTTGAACTATCAGCCTCATAGGATTAGCAATTTTAAATTAAAGAAGAAGTTGCAAGAAAAGGTAATTCATGCTTCAAAAAGAACTTTCATTCATGTCAAAGGCCTGGAATTTAGAACCATCAGTTCAGAATCTTATCCAAATGGTGATGTCAGCAATGCATTTTAAAGTGGCTTTCAATTAGGTTAAATAAAGAAAATAGAAGCTGATGAAGAAAGCTCAATAAGAAGTTTTACTTTTAGATAAGGTTTGCTTGAAATGCATAATCAGTTCTGTTAACTGTAGGATATGGTACACACGACCGAGTTTATAGGTGTTCAGTGAGAGTTTCGTGCTGCGTAGTATGTTACTGTGAATAGTCAGCACAAAGATAATGTTATAAAAAAGTGGGTCTATAACTTCTACTCCTTCTCACTGAAAAAGTACATATATTGCATAAGTCATACTCGGTAACATTTGCTCTGGGCTGCAAGAACATTTGCTTGCTTTGTAAAATATTCTATCTGCCTAAATTTAAAAAAAAAATCCTTTTTCAGATTTCTTAGCTCAAATGAGCATACAGATAAGGTAAGCGTTCAGGGAACATTGTTGTATGTCTAAACCCTCTCAATTAACAGTGCTGTAAATTAAGTCTCATGCAAGCCTTAACAAGGTCTTAAGAAAGCTAAATTGTATGCGTGTGGAAATTTATAGCAAGAGAAGAAGAAATAAAAAGTAGGTTAATCTAAGTGCTTCCTGTACAGGACAAAAGTATCTTATTCCCTTAGACCTCTTTTTCACTCAATCACAATGAGATGTATAGACTGAAACTTGATCAGACAGAAGAAGGGTTAAGACAGCACTGATTACATGTTTATGCAGATTTGTTTGTTCATCTTAGCTGAAATTAATTCTGATATCTTTTTGACATGAATAAGGTAGAGTTTAAAAGAAAGCACAAGGAAACTATGACCAGAAGAGTTTTCTCCCTACTCATTCTCATTAACACATGCCATTTGAAGAAAAAAAATATATACACAACAAATAGAAATGTCTCTAGATGTCAAAGATCTGGGAAGTGTATATGGTAAAGCATCACATCAAAAGACCTAGAATACTGCAGTGCAAAGGAAAACATAGACTCTCACAGACTTTAGTGTGTCCAGTCTATACGAAATGAATTCTGAGATAAAGCTTAAAGAGCTAAGAGAAAAAAGAAAGGTCCTTATTATTGGAGATAATACTTATTCTTAAAATACTGTAACACAAATGTAGTATAGCTCAATCTTAACTTATACTGAATAATTGTAGATATAGCTTCTGTTAGCATTTTCTAATCTAAGACTTAATAGCTTCTATTGTCTCCTGCATCTGTTATAACTAAAAATGCATTAGGAGTTAACAACCAAATCATCCCTCCATCATAGCATTTCACAGGATTCCTTTTTATCTTTGGTCTGGACCTTCCCCACTTGAGCTAGCCCCTAAACCCCCAAACTTTCACAGATTCCCTCAGCACGGTCCGACTCCCTCCCCCCTCCCTAAATGGACTGTGTGGAGGTGGTGGAGACTACAGGAAAAAAGGGCTTGGGGAAACCTGTCCCTGCATGGGGATATAGGGAGCTGGCAATGGCAGAGGAGGTGCAGAGAGTTCTGGTTGTTGTAACTTTTTGTCTGTCACAGATACTTGCAAAACTTTTCTCACAGCTGCATTTGGGTCTCAGAGCCCCTCTGTCTGATCTCGGAGTCTGATATAGAACTCGATGACACGGGGAGCAGACAGCAGCAGCGGCGTGATGGTGTGGGCTCGTTCGCAGCTTCTTCCCCCCTTCCCGTTTGGTCAGAAGTCCTCTTGCCGGGTTCGGCGGGGAGAGGGGGCGATGGTGGCTCTCCGCAGCTGGGGGTCTGGGCCACGCGGCAAGAATCGCTTTCGCGAACGAGCAAGCGGCGGCGGGCACGGTCGGGCAGGCAGGGCAGACGGGACAGACAGCGCACGGAGGCAGCACACGGCGGCGGGGGGGGGGGGGCGGTGGCAGCGGCGGGCGGAAACAGCGCGGCTTCTGGCTAAGGCAGCTTGGGGCGAGCCCCGGGTCGGCAGCGCCGGCACAGGAGAGGTGGGGGGGCAGGCTCCACGCGGCAGTACAGCGGGACGGGGTACGACTCCAGGCGGCAACACGGCAGCAGCTTTAGAAGCGGGGGCGGGAAAAACGGCGGGGGGGGGGGTGGTGGAGGGCTCGCCGCGGGGGGAGGCACAGCTGGCAGTGGCTTCCCTGGCGTCCTGCATAGAGCTAGAATTGCTGAAGGACGAACTGCTGCTGGGGCCGCTGGCTGATGATCGGGTAGAAGCTTGCTCTTTGAAATTCGTCGGTAGCACGATTGTTGAGATAATGAATAAAAGCTGAAAAACTGACTTGCTCTCTTTGCTTTCAGTTTCGCTGCTCGCTTATGCAGCATAGGCTAAAACTGTAACTTGACTCGCAGTCCTTATAAATTTTTTTTTCCTTTTTTTTTTCTTTTTTTTTTTTTTTCTTTTCTTTTTTCTTTTTTTTTTTTTCAGTCCTTATAAATTTCTCTGTTTCAATTAGCAGCCACAACGTAAGGTAGCTAGCTGATTCTTTGGATTCTTTTATCTCTTTCCTTAACTGTTCCTTTATAGCGCCCCGTATGGACACCTCAAAGGCGGCTCGAGCAGTAGGGACCAGCCTCTTCACTCTTGCCCATTCCAACAACCCTCTGAGGGCTTTTTCATCATAAATAGGCTCTCTTAGAGAGATCAAAAATTGGAGAAGCTTTTCCACCGCCCTATCCCCTGTGGGTAGCGTGGACCCCATGCTCTCTCCCACGGTCGACTCACCTAGCCAGGGTGAGGTTCCTCTGTACCATGCACATGGCTTTTTTCGTAGCGCCGGGGACAGCACCACCTCTAACGACCGCTTCCCTCGCCTCCTTCCATTCGCCTTACGTCCCGTAGAACTCGACGAAGTAGGAGTCCCTGTTCGGGCGCCAGGTATTGATGGAGGGGTATAAACATAAGGCATACAGGCCAATGTGGTCAGCCATATGTTCCATTTATTATTTAATTAAGTCAACTTTTATACAGTTTAGTTTGTTTGGGGCACATGCTTACAACAAGGTGATTGGATAGCCCAGTCTGTACACGCGCCTCATGTCTCCAGTTCATTGGACCTGATGTTCTGTCCACGCGATCTGAAGTCATAGTTGGACTGTAGAGGCCTTCCTAATTAGGAACTTTCTGAAATCTGCAGGTGCACCCTTATCTATACTTTCTCAAGGCTTTCTTGCTCTAAACATACTATGTTCTCAAACCTTATAATTAGACACACAGCTAACAAGTATAAACATTGCATATTTTCACACAGTCTATAATAAACATTACAGCTTACAGCTTCTAGTCATGTCAAGCAAGGCCTACAGAAATGCAATGGAAATTGTTCACAATTTGAACCCTGCAACACTGTTCTAATGCAGAATTGTAACACAGCCAAATTTTGCAGCTGTAACTCTCTGAAGTAATGTTACTAAGCATTTATACGCTAAGAACTGCGGGTATAATTTCTTTTTTAGTGTGTCAGTAGACTGAAGAGCAATACAGCTTTTAAAAGTTTTACTGATGGTTCATTGTTTTCACTATAATTAAAAAAACCCTAATATATCTTTTCTAATCTATCCTTTTTTCTAATTTATCACTTCCTTTGTATTAATTACATTAATTGTACACTATTAACTGAAATCTACTCTATTACTGCTGCTTTTCCAGCCTTTTCACTCAGTTGAGGCTCTATTTTCCTCTTTTCATCAAAAGTCAAAATCATTTACCTTTCAGAAATCCCAAACCTTTTCAAGAGCACAGGTAAAAAAGCCTCAAACATACTTAACAAGCCATATTTTATGTACAGTATTTGAACAGTCTGCAATCTCTCAAAAGTCTTGTTTAATCGAGTCTTTTGCTTCTGCACAGACAGAGATAGATGTTTACTGCTTTAAAAATAACACCTGTTAAGTCCTATTTAATAATACATATTTGTCAATTAATCAATTTTTATTAAAAACTAAATATTGCAAATTATTTTAAAGCAACTTCTGCAGTATCTCCAACAGAGATTTGGGGTTTGTTACCCCTATGCAAAACCCATGCAGGTTCAATTGTCAGTGGAGTAGAGACACAAGATGCCTCTGGCTCCTCAAGAGACTTTTATTCTTTCTTTCATGTTTCAATGATTTTGAATAATGAGTGCAGTGCCAAATAAATTAAAACCCAAAAGAAACACACATGTCAGAACTGATGAGTGCTTGGGTAGCCACAGTTCAGAAAGTACAACTTTCCAACTGGATAAATGTTCACCAGCCACAACATGAGTACTGTATGTTCACTATAACTTCCTCGGAACCCAGCAATGCTAAAAAACAACTAAGGCTAAGTAGTCATCAAAGAAAAGAAAAGGTTTGATTACTATTTTTCTTTCTCTTTCAGGATGTTGGTTTCCACTCATCCTGAGCCCAAAAATATCCATCTTAAAATACAATGTATTGCAAGATTTTAGCATTATATCAGAAATACAGTGACCTTTGGATGAGTCATTCAATCAAGTCTTCTCAGCAAAGAAAAATAGCAGACCAAGCAACTAAGCATTTAAGACATATTCTGACACTTCTGACAGAATTACTGAATGCTCAGCTCTGAATATTCAAAACATTCAAAAAATAGCCACAGACTGTGGAAGAACTGGACACTTATAAAAGGAGCAAGCACATGCCTGTGAAGATAAGAACACCAATCCTATTTAAAAAAAAGAAGTAGGTACTGAAGAGAAGTAGTGGAACCTGCTAAATAACATTAACAGTTGCAATGTTAAGAATCACAGGAACTACCAGGTTGGATCAAACAAGGAACGGCACAGTTGCCTGAACTCAAACACTTCCAAGGTATATCGAAGACCATGATAAGCCATGAGGATTCTACTCTTGAATCCTATTAGCAACCACTACTCTAAATATCTGAAAAATAAAATTTCTTAGTGCTTCTAAAAAAAAAATTTTAACAACTATAGGAGCTTCAGACATTCAAATTCCATGTCTTGCTAAATTCAAGGCTTCAGCAACCTCATACTTGAACACACTTCCACACAAGATTCAGGGATCTGAAACATTACCTCTTCTCATTATAATGTAATTCTTTACAAGTTCATTGATGTTCTCCATGAGAAGTGAGAGCAGTTTTTCTACATAATACACTATTGTCCCTTTTAAGTTCTTCCTGTATTTCTATATAATTTTGCTTTCTTAAGATGTCTTTTGTTGTTGTGGGTTTTTTTTTCTAAGATACGTTGACAAGTTTTGTATTCTAAAGGATAGGATGACTTTCACTTCTGACAGTAAAAAAAACCCAAACAAACCCACAAAAAAAGAATCCCAAAAAAATCAACTCAAAAAACAGGAGGGAAAAAAAAAATCAAATAATAAACCACATGTCACTTGACCTGTGTCACAGACAGATATTGATTTAGCTCTCTTGGGAGCCAATAGCCAAAGCGCTTTGACAGAAATGCTTACACACCCTTACACACAGAATGTTACAAAAGCTTGTTTGGTCCGATCCCACAAGAGCAGAACCAAATTGAAGGAACAGCTTCCAAGAGGCATATGAAGCAACAAAACTGAACTTATAGAAAAACAAAAAAGGCTATTTTATGTAGGATTCACTGTCAGGCCAAGGAACACAAGTATTAATGTGCAGATCACATCCAACAGCCAACAGTCACAATAGGTAGTGCCTTTTTTAGGCACATCCATGGCCAGTTTTCATTGATGCAAATACTGCAGAAAACAGCAGAATGTCGTTTACCAGTCTACATTCTGAATACTTAAACAATAGTTAAGTTGTCCTTCTGGTACACAGTATTTCTATAATGCAGAAGGAGGTGGGTTTGCCCGTTACTTCCCAGAGCCAATTATCCTTAGTCTTTCATAAGAAAATGAGCCAATACCATCTAGTAGTCAATACAGTGAATTTTTTGTTCACATCTGAAAATATCAGGAACCTTTCTATATGAAAATGTTATTTTTGACATTTTTCTTACCCACTTGACTGTCACACAGAGGGCAGAGAGTAAAGATGCACATCAATATTACCAGACAATTCTGTTACAGAACAACATCTTAGAGAGATCATGATCTCTCACTAAGAATATAGCGAATAAACAGAGAAAGTTTCAGTTAATATTGTAAAATCAGGTGAAAAGGTTGTTGCCATGAGCATATGGATACAACAGAAGGAAAACAGGTAATAATTTCTGCCCAATACCACACTGTCTAAACAAATTCAACATAAAAAGTTAAATCAAAAAGTAAAGTCTCTAATGAGCTTTGTGGAGCCCCTGGAATTACCAAGTATGGGACTGATATTTGTGTTTGACCACATGGGAAAATCCCAAGAATCAACGCAAAACAGGAAAAAAAAGCATCCTCAAAAAAAGAAGTTACTATGTTTAAAAAAATTCATATTTACAAACTTAAATAGTTTGTAACCACAATTACTTCCCAGACCACAAAGCTGTGGGTTTTTTACCTACAGCTCTATAGCAAAAATGAGAATAACAGGACTTCCCAATACCTATGGTGGGCCATGGCTAAAGATATATATGTTATTTTACCTCTGCTACTCCATATTCAGTGCCTCACAATGCACAACAATCCATGAATTGTCCCATTCCGCAGAGTAGCTCTAAGTACTTCTACTACTCCCATTCACCTGCCACCTCTCTCAGCTCTGCTCCACTTCCCTCCTACAGCTACTATAAGCTGATGGAGCTTCAGGTAATCACAAGCAGTCCTAGACATAACTATGCAATAGATGTCCCCTTATCTGCAGAACATTCTTTCCTGAATTACAGCTTCCCTTTCTTCTCCCTGCAATCTTTCACAAGATCAAGTAGAAATTCCCACAGGCATTATCTGACAGCTGCGCCAATAGGCTCAGAAAAAGCAATGTAAGCACCTCCAAAACACTGTAACAATATGAAGCTACATAAAGGGATCACTCACAAAGTGTCAAATTCATTCTCCACAGTCACTCAATACTTCAACTGTGCAGATGAATACATACAGTTGGGAACATAAAGGAATATTTTGGCTTTGTCTATACATAAACATTTGAACAAGTGTAACTGAAAAGACTTATTTAATTAGACTGGTGTCTGTTCCTACTAGGGACACTTAACCAAACAGACTTACATTGAATCCAGTGGACTTCAGACACCACACCAGTTTGCCCAGTTGGTATCTGAGAGTTACACAGGCTAATGACAACCTCACCTATGCATCAGTGCCAATGGTTTATTTTACAATGCACAGGCTTATCACGGTATGATTTTTTTAAATTTTTATCTTTCTTTTTATTTGAACAAACCAACTTCATGAACAAATATGAACCAATCACATACCAGTCAAAAATTTTTAATGTAGTAACCCAAAACTTCAACAGAATTACTTAAGTATGGCAAAGCAGAATTTATTGCCTATTCTCTAGTGCAAAGGGATGAATTCTAACCTTTAGCACACAGGTTAAAAACTCAACTCTAGTTTAGATCGAACTGATGATTATCATTAAACAAGACCAAAAAAAGTTACCTTGTGTAACAATAATGAGGTATGTAATTTTATTATTATTATTACAAACCGCAGTAAATGCAATGAGCTGTACTGCACGTCAGTCTGCAAATTAAACACAAACGTCAAACTACAATTTTACCGTCTCCCTTTAGAAATAAGATTTTTAAGGCCGAACAGGTTAACCAGCCGTAAGAACAACAAAAAACCCCAAACACCTTGTGATAACAAAAAGCAAAATGCAACTCTTACCACTCCCAGTTTTTCAGAAGCATTGGCTTTCCACAGGCGAATATTCATCTCATCTGAGCCGCACAGAATATATTTGTTATCTGAAGTCCATTTTACAGTGATGACGTGCTGCATTCGTTTGGTATGATATACCTCCCTAAAGCAAAGAGAAACATTTTAAAATGAGCTATTGTCTCTCTTCCCACCAACACTAGCTTTCAAATAGTAGAAAGCATTCTGTGCAAGGCAAATTTATTTTTTACTTTTTGTTGCTGCTGTTTTTAAAAAAAAATCTGACTTTTTTTAACACTGTGCTGATCTCATCTCTCTATACATAGAGATTCCAGTAAAGTGTAACAGTTAGACTGATAAAGGACCATCTCGGATGTTTTTTAAATAAATGCTTTCATAGAAACTACAGTAAATAGTTAAAAAATAACTCTTTTTGCAAAACATGCCATAGGTATACAATATGATATCCATACTGTTCCTGAAATAATTTTGATTAATGTGCATTGGGAGTATTACAGAATGGGAATGCAGAAAAATAGGTGCCCAAGAATCTGACACCACCATTACGAATAAGAAAAAGAACAGCAAATAAACCCCTATCCATTTATGATATATGGCAATGGATTTGCTACTCCTCATTGTGATTTCCCTCCTTTGCCTGAAGATGGACTTCCTTTCTTTTCTAATTTCTTCCAAACAGACTCCTGTTCAACAAGTGCTGATGCCTGTTGAAAAATGTTTCTGCATGTTAGAGTTAAACCAATATTAAATTAAACTCTTATCTGATTTTCATTAAGTATGTATCAAATAAATTTATTCTTTCATTTCTGCTATGAAAATAAAGGACTAGGTACACTTTTCTGGTAATTTTAGCTATTTTTTAGCATTCTGAAAGTGAAGAAAAATAAGGCCTACTTATTGACCACCAATAGCCACTTCTTCAGTGTATCAGACATGCACTACAGCTTATAGACTGTTCTTTTTCTTCTACTCAGTTATTTTTATAAGGAAAAACCAAGCAATACTGTAAAGGAAACATGAAAACAACACCTATTCAAGAGCTGTGGGAAAACTAGACTGGAATTTAACTGGAGAGGTTGTGAGAAAAACAAAAGTAATCAATATATCAGCTTAATAAGCTTTAATAAGCTTAATCACCTCTTGTAATTCACTAGCAAGCAATGCTCTACAAGAACAACCATGCTGAAGACTGAGCACAAGTACCTTCAGAAAACATCAATACATCAGCTTTTCACTGATGTTGAGTTTAATGGTGTGTGTGCACATCTGCACTTTCACAAGCATTTCTATGTTTACTTTCATTCTATGTGACTCAATAACAAAGCTTTTCTTCACCATTTGGAGAACTAAGTACTTTTCCCTTCCTTACTCTGAATTTGCAGCCTTTGCCTCTCCTGTTGCTGTCATCAGAAGCTATTAAATATCATTTTCAGGGACAGGGAAAACACAAAACATGGCCAAATAACCTGGATCTGTCATTTAAAAGTTCACACAGAAATACAGTTCTGTTTACCAAGCATTTATTAAATTTAATCAACTTGATAATAAATCTTATTTCTTAGGGCTAAAGAATTTAATTATTTAAATTTTCATTTAAAAATAAAATAGAAAGCAATTGAAGTTAGGAGTTTTTCATATTGGCAGAAGATCGGAAGTCATAACAGGAATACCGTCAGGATCCTTATTTACAGATACTCTTAACTGCCCTCTCAGTTTTCCAAGTAGGATCACATCTATTTAGAGACTTTTCTCCATTCCATGAGATTAATATCAAGTGTGCAATTCCGAAAAAGTCTATCTTCTAAAGAATTCTGTGTGTCCCAGAACACTCTAGCCAGCCAATACAAGGCAAAGTTCTTAATTTGTAAGGCTTCTCCTCAATAGATTTATGGCCACCACACAAAAGGGGAAAAAAAGTGGGGATGAAGAGTAAAATGCCTTCCTTGGCAACAATCTGCTATAATGTGGAATAAAGCCTTTTACTGTTGCACTCTAGGGTCTGCAAACTTCCCCTCAGTGATGTGCTTTAGCTTTGCATATCACTACTTTTGTGAACATTATTAATCCATATAAAGGAGCTGCTAACCATATTGTTTAATAATGCAAGAATTTGAAAAAAACCAAACCTACAAAGGAACTGCACTACCTATTTACATTTAAAATATTATTGCAAGACAAAAAGAAGATGAAAACTATCTGTAGATTAGATATAGAGGGAATGTAAACAGCCCCTCTCTTTAATGCAGCATAGGAGCACAGTTTCACTGCATACATAATTTCATCAATCAATAATAAAAATATACTCCTTCACCAATATTTCAATGTTTCCACCCTCAAACTACCCAGAACCTGACCTAGTAAAAACCTTTTGGGGCGCTGAGGTTGGAGAGAGGTAGATAAGTAGAAGTAAAATAAAGTTAAGAAAAAAGAAAAAGGAGGAAGAATTGACAAGAGAGAATAATGAAGGGAGGTTTATGAAGACCATTTGATACCACACAGATCAGATAACTTGCTTCGGTTTTCATCACACTGAAAGAAAAATAAAAAATAATGGAGACACAGTAGATTCAATCTGAACTTCAGCAAAATACTTAATATACCGCGTTATGAAATCTTACATGAAAACTAAATCAAAATGAATTCTATTCAAAGCACTGTCATATGAATCAACACCTGGTTAACAAAATGTGAATAAAAGGTAGTAAGTGCACTGAAACAGACCACAAAAGCATCCCAAATTAATTCTCAGGAATTCATATAGCAATACATTTGCATAACGTCTTTAGTAATCATCCATATAGGATGAAGACAATCCCTAGAAAACCAAATGCTACATTGTTGTAATACACTGCGAACCTAAGTGTATACACTATACTTAAGATACAGTACAAAGTGATCTAAAAACATTCAAGATGCATAGAGGGAAATAAAATGGGATTCACCTTGGTAAAATACAAATGACTACATCCAAGCACAATAATCCACTGTAATTTTAATTCCATACTGCGTAAGTACTGCTACCTGTGGAGTGGTTCTACTTTTGATACAGACTCCAGAATTAGATCAACTACAAGGCCTGTCGGTTTCAAGCTATCAACAGAGTCAGATTTCAACATTCACGGGAAGTGAATGCTCCAATGAAGATGTTAATGAATGAATTAATAGTTTTGATGACTTGTGAGGGAAGTCACTGAAATGAATGACAGCAAGACAGAAAGGTGTAAAACCACTCACCTGCTGTGACCTTTGTCTACAGGAAAAATGCGGATAGACTTATCAAAGCTGGCAGACACAAATTCTTTCCCAGTGGGTGAATAATCCACATCAAGAACAGCAGACACATGATCCATATGCACCATCACAGGTGATTCGAGATAGCGCATATCAAAAGTATATAAGCTTTAAAATAAATACATCAACAGCTTAATACCATAAAAACTCCTTAAGTAAATAGAACATTTTACATAAACTACACTTAAGGATAGATCCATATTGCAGAGGGAATTTCTGAAAGGTTTCTAAATATTCTCATATTGTGAACTCCTTGTAATTCAGTCTACTATAAAGTTCCATTTGGTTGGCACCCTCTCCTACTGCTTAATTATCTTAGGCCAGACAATGTAGGATTGCAAGGAAAGCCCGGACATGGAGATGCTAGTTCAGCAGAGCACACTATCTGTAGAAAAGCATTACATTAAAAATAAACACCCAGCTGCTGGACCACAGCTGGTTTTGCTCTTAAGGACTTCAAAGCTCAGATAAGGTCTACCTCTACTCACTTTGAACCAACAAGCTCGGTGATACACAGCAAGGCATAATCACTGCGTAGATCATTAATGTGCCTAGTGCCAACAAGCAAATGTGCTTTACAGACAATGCATTTAATGAAACTACTATATTAACAATTTTTAACTCAGCAGATTTCTCACCCTCCTTTATTCAAGTGAACACAACTGAAATTAAATGTATCTTACTGAATAGTATACCGGCAACTATTGCCTTTTCCTTTAAATTCAAGAGAAAGTATGCAGCATCATATTCAAAACTGCTGCTCCACATAATCAGTGAACACTTGCAAGTGCAAGTGTTGATATATGTTGATATATGCATTTGCCATTGCATATTAATTGCTTTAGGCTGCAAGAGGACAGTTGCCCCTGACAGTAATAGCTATTGTTTTTAGTTTAGGAAGGGGAGGACAAAAAAAAATTAAAAAACCCCAAACCAACCAAACAAAAAAACCAACCAAAAAGCAAATTTATAAACAAAACTCCAAACTTACAAAGAGATTAGGTAGCCTAGTAGCTTTATCATACCATAACCCAAATACAAGAGAAACAGTACATTGAATATAAAACCCACTTTCAAGGTCTGAGCCAGACTCCATTTTCTTTGAAAAACAGCCTTAAGTGATAAAATTCCTATGTTCTAGAAGAAAACAGTGATCTATTGTTAGATCACCGACTTCCTGGAAAAGAGGATATGGAGCACATTTGCAATGGCCTAGTTTTGAAGAGACAGCTTTTTCAATATCAGATTAGTTGTTCACATGAATAGTATTGTTCAAAAGTAAAAAACTGCTTCGAGACATTGAAAGGATAAGTATTGCAGTCTCCAGAACTGTTTCACAGAAGATTAATTTATTTTTTTAAGAAATGTTTTTATCAAAATAGCTGATCAGTACAATATATCAAGCTTTGCAAGAGCCAGCAAGACAATAAACACATATATTGCCTCAGACTGGACAAATAGTACTTATTTTCTGGGTCCCATTGCAAGTTACACTTGCATTGGTTCAACTACAATTTTTCTAAGTTACACTGTTTTTTATCCCTCAAGTACTGAAATGCAGAAAAAAAGGCAGTCTACTATCAATTCGTATTTCATACAATCAGTAAGCCTGTAATTCTCTAGGCTATTAAGTGATTTAAATTTAGAGTAGTCTTTTAAAAATTCATTTTAGCATGCTCATAAATCACCAAGACACAGATTAAAAATGTAACATGTCCAGAAGTATCGAAAAGCAAGGTCACACTTACTTGTAATCTTCATTTGCTGCAGTAAAAATGAAAGCTTCCATGGGGTTCCAACACAGTGTATTTGTCCTCATGTTCAAGATAACCTGAAAAATATTTACACATGGCTACCTTGCTACAGCAGTAAAATATTCACTGTAGTTCAAAACTTCCTATACACCACCGGAGACAAGCACTTCCTAAACACGCAACCATGCCAGAGAAACAGTGACATGACAGAATGTTGCCTCAGCAGTGTTAAAATCCAAACTCAAGAACCTCCTGTCCCTCATCATATGCCCACTGCTTTGGGCTACATAGACATTAAATTTTCCTCGTAAATCACCTTAGAATTCTTCTAAGAGGTCACTGAACATGGCAATGCACTAGTGGTCTACAAGTAAACCTGGAACTTCTGAAAAATTTCACTTCTCTATCATATTTACAGGAACCTTTGGTTAAGTAATCTATAGACATGCCTAATTAAATGGTTATTTCAAGGGATATAATCATTAATTGAAGCTGTGAATCAGCATTTGCAAAGCAATTATAACATTTTAATGTTCTCCCAGTTATTACTATCCCTTCCTTAATTTATCTCTGAAATTGCAGTTCATGAATTCTCCTGGACAGTTGCCATTTCTTGTTGAAGTGCCAAGCAGTGTATACAGAAGTTACTGTGTTGAAATCTGCTCACCACTATCACTGTATCAGCATTGAGTCATTGGCTCCACATTTATAAGATTTGCTTGCTGCTAGCAAGCATATGGCTAACAAAGAGGCCAGTTGGCCCTGAAGTGGGAAGAGGGCAGCTGATAACAGACTAATAAGACCCTTCTGCTTTGCTAATTGCAGACTAGACAAGAGGCATTAAGAAGCTGTATGTCAGACATCCCCACCTTGGAGGATAGCTGTGGCAGTAACAGCTGGGCCTCTGCAGGAGAAGGGAAGGCAGGGAGGAGGTCATTGGACACACCATACACAGCAGCTTTGGCTTCTGCCGAGTGTTAGAGAAACTTCCAACCATCATATTTAAAAATAAAAACTATACAGTATGCTTGACACAAAGTGGATGTGTAATTACAGAGCAACTTATTAACACACTGAACAACTCTAAACAGGATTTTCTACAGTGCTCCAGGCCAGCTATAATCCTTCTTAAAGATCCTGAAATTTGGGTGTTTGATGCTACGGGACTCCAAACTCATTTTTGTTCCTGGCTTACTACACCAAACACCATACATTTACATACATATTTCAGAATATAGTTGTACAATTATAATCCTTACAGTAATGACTCTACCAAACATCCCTCCAAAAGACTGTGAGCTTATGAGTGCGTGCATATTCTTGTAATTCTCACTTCTTCATAAGTCCTCATTTCCTAGGTGACGTTACCCTGTTCATTATAAAGTCTGTGCTGCAGAACATTGCTCATTTTCAGAAACCGTGTGCATTCAGAACTGAACGTAATCATCAGATGTCTAAAGTGATGTCTAGTTTAAAAAGTGGCCACTGAAACGCCCCATGTGTACAGTAATATGACAACTGGAATTTGTTCAAAATTTCAATATTGTTCCTAGTTACAAACCTTGCACATATATGGGAAGTTAATAATCAAGGAGTGTTCTTTATTCCTCCCTGTACAAGTTTATCAACCGCTGCAAAATGAGCACACAATTAATGTTAACCCATTAGATGTATAATAAGTATTTTCCATCATGTCACAAAATAACTTCACTATTGCTGAAAAATCCAGCTCTTTCAAAAGGAGTCAAGTCTGGTCACAGCCCATGCTCCACATCACTATTTTTTCACTGACATTTACAAGCGTTCAGTTCATTTCAGCAGTGCCTTTTTGAATTAAAATAGTGCCTAAGAAACGGATTCTCTGTACAGTTCTAGGATTATGTAAGGCAACCTGGGTTGGAAGTGATTTAAGTTGCTGTAAATACATTAATAATGGCATTTCAGAACTATCTAAACCTGTAGTGGACCCATCTTCTGACACTATTTTTAATCTACCACAGATCTTCTTATGAAATGAGTAAGTGTAAGTCCTTATTAAGACAAGTCAAAATTGTGAAGTCCCTTAAGATTTAGCTATCTTGGTTTATTTATTTTAACTATGAACACTTGCTTACAAAGAGTGTTAGCTTGGAGATGTTAAGATTACTTTAACACAAAACCTGCTCACCCCAAAAAATAATCTGTCTTCTTTTACTACCTACAAGGTATTTGGTTGAAATGAACAGCTAAGAATACAGCAAGCAAGAGAAAGCACAGTTCCTGCCAGTTGTTTAAATGCGAAAGTCCATCTTTAAAATACCCTAAGCTTTCCTGATTCCACAGGTTGCACAAGAATGACTTTTAAAGTGTACCAACTCCTACTAAAACATCTTCCTCTTGTTTTTCAACAGAATTGTTTTCCTTCATCTTTTCCCAGCTTTTTTAGACTAGTTTGTACTTTGCACTTAGGCAGTATCTCACTATCTTATCCCTCCCTCTTTGAAACTTAAGGCTTTGAAATCCATAGACAGGACAAATGGGCAAGAGAGCTCTGCTTCATGATGTGAGAAGTTGTATTCCTATTTCCATTAATGAAGGGACTCCCACTGAGTCCCAACTGCTTTGCTGATCAAACCCCAAGAACACAGCAGTGCCAAAAACCAGTGCCTGTACATAAGTAAGGTACCTCTAATAAGCAGCACCCTTCTCTTAGGAGTTACAGAGCTCTTAGCTCTCAATGCAGAAACGGACATTTTACTTCCACTCCACAGGAGAATCATCTCTATTCCAGGAGAAAACCCATTACTGTATCCATGGATGCAGGGAAGTACTCATCAGTGTTTTACTCCCATAGTAGGAAATGCACCTGAGGACACTGCTTACATTAAATACGCATACATATATATGCAATTATGCATGTGTATGTAGAGTTTTATATCTTTAGCATATATACATATGTAAAATTCTGTTAGATTAGAACTTAGTTCACAAAGGCTCAAACTGCATCCTCTGACCTTGTAACTGCAGTTTTACAGCATTGGCTGCGTTCATGTCAACATTCAGGTCTCCAACTGGCATCACCCACAAGTTTTTATAAACACTGTCTCAGTGGCCCAAATGATACTTTATTAAAAATTGCTGGGGCACAGGGAGACAAAGAAATACTGTTATGCCAACAACATTCCTATTTTATAACTAAGTTAAGTACCATTACAGTGTTCTAGTATCAATGTCATTTCAGAAAGTACGCAGCACAGAAGGACGCTGACTGTATATTCACAAGCCAGAATAACATATTTCAAGAAGAATACTGTTAAAATAGTTCTGAGGCTCAAAAATACTGAAATTGATTGAGGTTTAATATGTGTATATGAATTATTGGCTTCTTGTTTAAAATAAGTACATATAGTCTGTTAAACAGGAATCTTCATGTCATCAGTATGTTCCACATACAAATACAATTTTGATTACACTGCAAAGAATTTCTGAATATTTATGGTAGGTGCATAGGGGAGAGTTTATCTCCCTGCAAAGGAAAAACACCTTTTCAAGTGCAGAGCAAGGCTCTCCAGTGGTGGAAAGGAAATGCCATAGAAAATACCTTACTTCCTTCTGGCAAAGAGGAGAAAAAAAAATTTGAAAAAAATCACACATACACAGACAGAATACAATACAGGAACATAAAGTTCTCATTGTGAAATTGCTGTCAGGTCAGGCACTTGATCAAGAATTACAAAAGAGTGAGCATGACAGCCTGTCTGAATGCAGAAAAGGGCCCTTCTAACTCTGTATTGTTTCAATCCCAAAACTAATTTAAACTCAAAAGACTCAGACAATGAAAACTCAATGAACTCACCACTCAGAGCATCCCTTTCTCTGTTGCCATCAACAGTTACAGGCTATTAACATACACAGTATGATCATTAGTGCCATTAATTATTCTTAAAAAGAAAAATATTACCTTCTTTAATGGAGTTGATTTTCTCATATCATATAGCACAATATTTCTGTCAGAAGCACAGCTTCCCAAAAGGTATGTCTAAAAAAAAAAAAAATAAAAAAACAGTGTGTATGGTCTTTGAATGCTTCTAGAGTGTAGTTAACAGCTAAAATTAAATACCTAAGCTATTTCACATAGTTGGTAGTCAAATGGTTTCTTTTTCAGTCAAGGAAATACATTCATCATTTTTTCTGTACAGCTGATTATCCAGCACAAACATTTTAAATAGCTTTCCCTGTAAGATTCAGAATTCACCCGGTGCCCTCTACTTTAAAACTAACAAGCAATTCCTCATAAACACTTAAGCTATGGACACAGTCCAGTCAAGAGATGTAACAAGAAGTGCTGTAAAAGATCAAATGCGATTGTTTTGCCAAGGAGAGGGTGAGAAGTCTCAGTCACAGATAGTACAATACTGGAACAGGTGACAGCTCCACAGCCACATAACTCCTACACTATACAACTGAGGTACCAGATCTGTATTGCTGTGGGCAGAATGGAGACTGCCCTGCTTTTGTTTCTCCTCTCCCCGACTAAGAGAGATTAAAGACAAAAATATAAAATCATACATTCCAAATCAGTATAGCCATAAAAATCTATGTATACCCCCCACAAATATTCTGTTAAAACATATATCAAAATCTAAATTTGGAAAAAAAAAATCAAGATGATGTAAATAGAGTTTAGATCTTATACTGCTCAAGAAAAATACTGATTTCCAATATATAACATAAACATTACCTCAATGGGATTAAATTTTACACTGCTAATACTATCAAAACCCCAAGTCAAAGAACACTTGGGACTCGTCCTTTGTTCATCCCAAATGTCCACTTGATGGCCACAGGTGGCAAAAACAGGTTCCTTCCAGTGGTGATCAATTCCTGTATACACTGTCTTTAAAGAAAAAAAACAAAAAAGCAAAAATTTACAAAACCAATTGTACATATAAATATGCAAGTATGTTCTGTTACCAAAAAGATCAACAAAGCACTGCAAATGGAGTCTCCCATGTTTTCATTCATTTATATTACTGAAAATCAAGCCACCAATGAAACAAGAAACTAGGTCTTATCAGATGTGCCCCTACCAGTAGCCAAGTTTTCTTTTTCATTTAAGGTGCATGCATGCATTTCTTGTTAATTTACAATGGAGTTAGCATTAAAAGCACATTGACAAAGTCCTGGCTGACTTTCAAGCAAATGGAAATGCTAAGGGTATGACTATGAATTTTCAGTGGCAACCTGAATGGATTCCATAGACATTACAACAACTAAAGAGTTTCAAACTATCTATTTACAAAAAGTATTTATTTTTTTTCTAAAATAAGCTGATCATAAATTGAAAGTGTCAAAGTATATATTTTTCATCTGCTTCTGTCAAAAAGAAAGACATAAAGTTAGTATCTTGTATTGAATGGCTGCAAGGTACTGCCATGAAAAGAAATTTAACGCAGATTAAGCCCTGACAATACACTTCTAAAGAGAAAGAGACTACATAAAGATCTGACCAGTTTGCAGGAGAGGGATGATTAGCAGAGACAGAGTTCAGCATCTCTGATGGCATTTGAGATATTCCTTTCTGGTTACACGTAAAATAAATGTAATAAAAAAATTTGATGCCGTCACCTTACAACCCTTAAGATAACAGGTAATATCAAACTATATCTCTCTCCTCCAAAAGCTAGATAAGAATTGGTTCAAACTTAATTCAAAAGAAGAGATGTAGGAAAACCAAAACTCAGATTCACTACCTTTCCAAGAATTGTATGAATAGGTTCTTCTTCTTCTCCATATTCCGGGCTCTCCATTTTCCACTGCTTCACAGTTTTGTCATCACCAACCTGGAAATATTGGAGAAAGCATGTACAGTTTTATGTAAATATATTCTGTTTATTTTGCTAGATGTGCTTTGCAATTAAATACAGGCAGCCTTTCAAAGAGAATGTTGTATGATATACACAGGTGCTTTCTCCTGCCTGTCACTGTTCTGTTTTATACCTCCGAGCTGCAGATTAGCCCTCCTGGTCATAAGATTTTGCTAGAAACATGTACATGGTCTGGCTGGAGTGGAGTTAACATTCTTCATAGTAGCCCATCCGGCACTGTGGTTTGGGTGTGTGGCTAAAACAGTGCTGATAAAGCACCAAAGTCTTGGCTATTGCTGAACAGTATTTGCACAGCACAGAGGCATTTCCCTCTGCTCTCACTGTGTCAGTCATCACCCCTGCCTCCCCAACCAGCAAATAGCCTCAGTGTGGGCAACAGACTGGGGGGGACACAGGCGTGAAAGATGTCCTGAATTGGCCAAAGGAGTATTCTTTACCACAGAACTTCATGCTCAGCAATAAAAACTGGGACAGTGGAAGCAGAAAGGGGAGGTGGGGACTGGCTTCCACAGTGGCTGCTGCTCAGAGATTTTCTGGGGATCTGTCTGCTTGTGAAAGCAGGTGACTGATTTCCAGTTTGTCACTGTTTCCCACCACCACCTATTCAACTGTCTATCCTCATTCACAAAGTTTTTCCAAAACAGATATTTCCAGGGTTGAATAGGCAAAAGGTGAGTTGGAGTGGTGACTATTTTCCAAAGGATACATTTTACGATTCTTAATCAACTGGCACCTTAAACTGCAAAGTACTTTCTTGAAGTCACTTTGATGAGCATGTAAACAGTTAAAAGGCACTTTCCACCTCAGTTGCTCAGCTGCCTGTTTCGAATGCCATTCTACCTCTTGCACTAATGCCAGCACAAGCTTTTCCATGGCTGTGCAGACCTGGATCATGCAAAAAGACCAAAAAAATGTTAGGTCTACAAGTTTAACTTTCTTTCCTGACTGCAGTACTACTGTTTCTTCTCTCTCTCCCTCAATTTCAGGCAGAGGGATTGTCAAAAGGGGATTCTAATCTGGTGCCACTTAGAATTTTTTACTATGACTTCGCCTATATCCTAACTTCCTGGCCTTGTGACCCGGCATATACTTCAGAAAAGATAAATATACTATAGTGAAAATGGCTCTTCTATACCCAGTTCAAAAGAAACAAAATCTCAGGGCATTCTAGACTTTAAAACCAGTTCTTCTTATTGTGTCATCTTAGAACTGTTTTAACATAAACAGGAGGACATACTATTTCCAGATCATTTACACGCAACTGAACCTGTTGTGATTGATTTAAGTTAATAAAGCTTAATTCACATGGAACGATCTTGACTCAATCAGATTATCTTTAATCATAATATATGTAAATGGTTACTTTTTTACACTTTTCTATGTCTTTCAATGAACATAATCTATTTACTACTTTAATGAGAAGTAGTTTATTCAAGTTTTAATTACACGACCATCTGTTAGCTATTTTCTGGTCTCTATCCTTTCAATTGTCTTGAATAACATCCGTATCACAGCATCAGAATCAATTTTATCATAAATAGAGTTTTCAGGTTTACTGACAAGTTTAATAAGCGTATTCATACAATATTTAAAGATTGTATGGCAGGGAGCAAGCTTCTCAGTGGAAAACAGATGGTGAACAGGCACTCTGTACGGCTGCACTGCACTAAGGAGACACACTGTACTTACCGTGAAGAATGATGTACCACAGAAACGGGCACACATGCCTCGAACAAAGCCTTCATGGGCTTGTATAGTACGAATGCACTGTCGTCTGGTCAAGTTCCAAATTTTAACCTGTTGAAAACAGAGGTAAATATTCTGTGAGCTTTCTACAGCCCACCACTGCAGTTCACAATTCAAATACAAGGTAATGAAATGGCACAGCTGGCTTGAACAATGGTCAAACTTCATAATGTAAAAAACCACTTATTATTCCCTTCTTGAGAAAAAAAAAAGTGAGGCTCTCTCCTTCTTTCCCCTTTCCCCCACCTAAGCTGTATACTTTCTGCATTTTGCATTCTCCTATTTTTGAACTAGAATTCTTGCTAAAGAAAGCAGCAATTATAAATTTAGGGAAAAAAAAGACTCTATAGACAAAAGCACAAGGAAATAACCTTTGGAACAAACAGAATGTTTTCAGTCCAGTTGCTGTACTACATTCTACACAGATGTCCACCTCAAAGAGGTTTCGGTTTCAAAGTATTTTGGCAAATTAATGAAAAAAAAAAACAAAGAAATTGAGGTCAGTTTTAATATTTGTATGTATTTATAGCGCCCAGTACTTTATTCACTCTATCAGTAGATAACAAATCTGGCTAAAGTTTCATATAAATTGGTTCCCCTTCTCTTTAAAAAGGTAAATCTCTCTTACACTAGTGCATCACATATGCACTTTCTATAAAAAGCAGGAAGAAACCAGCGACCCAGAAGATACCTTCAAATTATACAAGCACCACCAAATGAACAATGTAAGGGTGAGAGAAGACAGAGAAGACAAGTTAGTTTTTTCTACAACTCTAGATTTCACTAACTAAAGTGTCCTTGGGGTTTTTTTTTCTTGCTATGAAAAATAATCAAACAAATATAAGGTTAGCTTTCTTAGGCAATATGATAAAATATTATTCAAAAAAGTTTTTGGTTGTGTGCCCCTTCCCCCTAGCTCATCTGGCTTCATGCAATCCCTTAATCTGCAGCAGTTTAACTTCTTCAAGGGAAGGAGGAGGATCAAGTGGGCAGCAAAAAGCAATCACTATGGAATGTATAAATTAACATTCACTGTTCCATCCTGAGGAACTGAATGGCACGCTCTCTGCTCACAGATGCACAGTTGAAAGCTTCTGCCTTGGTGTGCTGGAAGATTACAACCTGCAGTTTGAGAAACACTGCTCCAGACTGGGAAATTTGAACCTCCTGAGTGAAGGTAAATTATGTTGAACAAAGACATAAAAGAAGAGTAAAGTGGAACAAAACCAACCAAACAAAACAGCAATGAGAAAGAAAATAGAAAATAAGGAAGAAAGGTACCTTGTTTGTTGTGGTTTGTAAGCTTACCTCTCCATCACAAGCTCCAGACAGCACTGTAGACAAACTTTTTGGATGTTTGGCCATGCAATTAACTCCATCTCTGTGGCCATCAAGTGAGCTGAGAAAGGGTTTTGCAAACACACGTTCTAGCTTTGTTGCATTCAGAGCTCTTGTGTATTCTCGTGGAACCTCAAATGGATGCAATGCAGGGTCATAGTTCCTTGGAACTGCAACAAGAGGAACACACACATTAAAAATTCATGTTGGAGCAGGTCCAGAGGAGGGACATAAAGATGATCAGAGGGATGAAGCACCTCTCCTATGAGAAAAGTCTGTGACAGCTGGGGCTGTTCAGTCTGGAGAAGGCTCTAGGGAGACCTTATGGTGGCCTTTCAGTACTCAAAGGGGGCCTACAAGTAAGCTGGGGAGGGACTCTTCAGCAGGGCCTGTTGCGACTCTGTGATTCTATGTGTAAAATCTAACGATTTTTGTCAGTTTTAATAAAGGATATGCAAAAAGCAGAACGCGATCGAAACAGCAGTAAGTGCAAAAAAGTGTTAAAAGTAATTTCGGTAATACTGAGCGTAATCTCGGAGTACCACAGTGGTGATAAACCCCTACTCCGCACTCTGGCTCTGACTCTGTTCCCAGACCGCTCTCCGACACCCCGAGATGCCACTCTCGGCCACCGCCCGGCCCCGGGCCAGGGCCAAGGAAGTTCTTCTCCGTGGATGGGCACCGCACGGAAATCACCGCCCGGGACCGGCACCGCGGAGAAAAACTCCTTACGACGGGAGGGACGGAGGGAGGGGGGGCAGCCCACGGCCCGCCAGGGGCTGCGCGGATCGCGGCCGGCGGGCGCACGAGCGCCTGCCATCCTTCCTGCCCTCCCTCCTCCCTCCCTCCTCCGCCGCCTCAGCCCTTCCGGCCGGGCCGACATGACCCGAGCCCCGCTCCGGGCGTCCCGCTCACCGCGCTGCAGGTCCAACTTGGTCTCGCGCACGTAGTCGTCGGGGTTCCGGCTCAGCACCTTCACGCGCATCGCGGCCACCGCTCCCAGATCCCGAGCCCCCTTCGCCGGGAAGCTCCCGCGCACGTGACCGGACACGGCGCGAGGGCCGCTCTCGCGCGAGGCCGCGAGCCCCGCCCCGCCCCCTGCCCGCGTGCCGCCGGCGATGGGCGCCCAGGGTCCAGCGTGCGCCGCGCGCGAGCCGCCCGCGCTGGAGCCGCGCGCGCCGTCCCTGCTGCGGCACGTGCGGCTGGAGAACCTGGCGGCGGGAATGAGTGGCGGCGTCCTGTCCACCCTGGCGCTGCACCCGCTCGACCTCGTCAAGATCCGCTTCGCAGGTGAGGCCGGACCGGCCACCCCCCCCCCGTCCCGTGCTACAGGCGCACGGACGTGCCCCGGCTCGCCGTGCCCGGCCCGGGACGCGCCGCGCTGTGCTGCCAAAGCCCCTGTGCAGGGCAGCCCCACGGCTTGGGATAAACCGGCCGTGAGCCGAAAGGAGCGGTCTCCGGTTCTTTTCCCCGCTATCCCAAAGCTCACTCGTCCTGTCATTTCTAGGGACTGTAAAATGTGCCGTGTGCCTCGAGCACGGGCAGATCACAGAGCTGGGCAGCCTCTTCCCTCCCTTTCGTGACCACCGGTGCCAGAGGACACGGGAGCGCTGTCTGCTTTTAACAGGCAGATTTGTCCTAAGCCCAGGTTCGAAGTTCACCTCTATGTCAAGGATTTTCAACACTCAAAGTGTAGCCGTAGTTTTGTAATAACCTGAGTTGTTAACAATAGTGGTATTGTTTTGCAGAAAACTCTTAACTAGTTTGTTTTTTTTTCACAGGGGAACGTGGCAGCTTCTCTTAATTTTTCTGTTAATGTGACAAACACGTCCCCCATTTATCATATTGTTTTTTAGAGAGGTTGAAACATTTTACTGTATCTCTGGATTGTTATCTTACAGACATGGGTGTTTTAGAATATCAGAAACAAACAGGGAACTGTCACAGAGAGGTTTTACAAAATTTACAGCATTACATTTCCAAACAGACTTTTTACAAAGTTGGAGTTAAACAGTTCCTTGCATATCCTAGGTGGGCACATCCTGGGCTGTGTTATGAAAAGCATAACTAGCAGAGGTGCTTTTTTCTCTCTATTTTCCACTTGTAAGACTGCATTTGAAGTACTGTGTCCAGTTTGGGGCTCACCAGTACAAGGAAGGAAGACAGTGACATACTGGTGTGATTCCATTGGAGGCCACCAGACTGGTAAAGGGGCTGGAGCACACGACGTAGGAGAACAGGATATGTTTGGCCTCAAAAAGGAAAGGCTGAGGAGAGATATAATTGCAGTCTATGACAATCTGATTGGAGGACTCAGAGAAGGTAAAACCAGATTCCTCTTGGAGCTGAATAGTTAATAGGGCAAGAAGGAACGGACACAAGCATGAATGTGGAAAATTACACTTATTTATTTTACTGTGAGAGTGGTCAGATACTGGAAAAGGTTACCCAGAGAAGCTGTAATCTCTTCAGCCTTGGAAATGTTCAGGAGTCAACTGGTCATGTCCCTAAGTAACCAGGTCTAATTAGATCTGTTTTGAGCATGGGTTTGGATTAGGTGGCTTTTGGAGGTCACTTACTTTCACATGCCTTTTTGGGTTGAAAATAACAATTCCTATGTTTTATCTTCAACCAGGGAGTAAGAGCTGATATTAGAAATGAATGTTGTGAAGATTCTTGGCAGCATCATTGACTGACAGACTTGCGTTCATGTCTCTGATTTCCCACATTGTTTAATTTGTTTATAAACCTGGTAAAAAAAATTCAGAAATGTCTTTGAGAAAGGTCTAGCAGCGCTTATTCAGGGGGGAGAAAAGAGATTTTTAATTTTTTTCTAGTTTTGCGTGATTGTCAAGGTGTTGAGGACTTGTCACAATATGCTCAAAAGGCATTTTGTGAAGTCTGTCACTACATACAGACTGCAAACAAAATTCAAGGAAAATGAATAATAAATGTGTCATTGAACAGAAGACTGTTTACCTGATTTAATCTTGATGGGGCCTCAAAAACTACATTGATTGTAACACTTTGAGATTAATTTTCAGTACAATTGCAGTCCAGCCTTATGTCTATATTAAGAATGAAAACTGCTGCTATGTTGGCATCGTAGAGTAATTTAGGTCAGAAGAGATCTATGGAGTTCACCCCCTACTCAGATAAGCTCTGCTTAGATCAGCTTGCAGTCTTGTCTGATGGATTTTTGAGTGGCTCCAAAGATGTTCTTCAGGCAACTTGTTCAAGTATTTGGCCACTCTGCTGGATAAGAAATTTTGGTGAGAATTTCTTATATTACAGCTTGTGTCTGTTACCTCTTGTCACCTCACCACGCACCGTACCACATATATCACCAGTAACGAGCTTACCCCCCTGCTGTTATGGTAGGAACAATAGTAGTTACCACTGTAAGTTGTGTGGACATCTGTGTTCTACATGAAATCTGTCAAACAAAAACTTGTGTGTTTTTTCTATTTTTGACAGTGATATTTTCTGAATATTTGGACAACCCGTTGTTAGGTTATTAGGTGGGAGAAGTGTATGCATCTAGTGTTTCCCTGCAAATGCATTCAGTGAGAATAGAAGAGCACAGGAATTCTTGATGGAAGTAAACTCTAAGTATTCTGATAAAAACTGACTTGGGAATCATCAGGAAGACATGACTTACTGCCTTTTAGAGCATTTTAAAGAGGAAAATTGAATTTAAGCATTGTTATTTGGGACTCCTTTTAGAAATTTGTTGTCAAGGACCCCACCCGTATCATCTGAAATAGAATTGGAGGGGTGCTAAAAAGAAGACACAAAAAACTTAAGGTCGAAGCTGCTGCTCACCAAAAATGCACAGCAATGCAGATTGATGGGAAATTTCTTCTTACAGAGATAGAGTTCTTTATTTTTTTTTATTTTCTTTTTCCCTCCTTTTTTTTAAAGTTCTTTAACTCTAGACTTAAGAAGCTGTAAACCCCAAATCTTGCTTGCTTGTGAAATAAAACTTTTAAAATGCAGTTGATCAGTTAGGTCATATTCATTTGCAGCTTGCTTTGGAGGCTATGGACTTCTCTGGTGGCTTTGACACAGCTGAACTTTATGTTTCCTGAAATATTTTCCAGTTTAATTTCTTTCTTTCATAGTGAGTGATGGATTGGAGCTGAGGCCAAAATACAATGGGATTCTCCACTGTATGACCACTGTCTGGAAGCATGAAGGACTACGAGGCTTATATCAGGGAGTAACTCCAAACATGGTGGGAGCAGGGGCTTCCTGGGGACTTTACTTTTTCTTGTAAGTAGAACTGTAAAATGTGTCATATCCTGCACAATGTAATATTCAGATATACACTGCTTCTTCTTTGGGGGGGGTGTAAAAATGTGCTAAGTGACTTACAAACTTGTGATTCTCTTAGTTAGTCCAGGTCTGTTACCCTTTATTATGGTTTGCTGTTTTCAAATTTAAGAGACTTTGTTCCTTTGTCAGGTACAGTGCATCACCTTGATGCTGTGAAAATACTTGAGGAATGGTGATATTATTCATGAAGAATTCTCTAGAAGTGCCACTGCACTGTGTTTAAAACCTCATGAAAAACAAAAACTTAAACTGATGTGTTAAGAATTAGAGAACATGATGAGATTTTCTACTAAAACTAAATGTTTAACTGTTTTTTAATCATTTTAGTGACAGTTCTTTCATTGTTTTTGTCAGTTGATGGGATTTGCTTATAAAGCTCATTTTTTAATATTCTACTTCATTAACTCTGTAACTGTGACCTGATTTACTGCTGAACCTTATTAATTGAAGCATACTAGGGAATAGTTAGCTGGTATGACTATGCAAACATCACTTGTCAGTTGTCTAGACTCTGTTATTGTTGTACTTTAGTCCTTAAGCTTTGCTTCAGCTCCTGTTAACAATTTCTTAATCCACAAGGCTACAAACTAGAACAAGAGAAGAAAGCTCAGTGTATTTAAGAGCTAGAAGATAGCTACTTGTCAGTGTTGCTCTCAATAAAAAGGAGGCTATTTAATTGGTTCTTTTAGAAGTTAATTCCTGAGATCTGATAGCTGTTTCAAGGTGCAGTCCCATTGATACTGACAGTTTAATAATACGATTTAAATATGTATTACCATAGTTCACTTTAAAGAGCTAAGTGCTCAGAGATCAACTAATCAACTAAACAAAAATAGTTTAGGTATCTTTTTTTCAAAGGCTGTGTGCCACCATGATCTTGAGAGAAGCATTTTGTTCTTTTGGGGTTGTTTTTTTTATGATGTAGATGTGTTTTCTCCTTTACCAAATTATATTTTACATTTTCCAGTTACAATGCCATCAAAGCTTACAAGAAGGAAGGAAAGATGGAAAGTCTCAGTGCAACCGAACACCTAGTGTCAGCTGCAGAGGCTGGTGAGTTTAAATTCAGAGAAGGTTAATGTTCACTTCTAGCCTTTCCATATGTTGCTATCTGCCTTTCTGTGTCCGTGCAGCTTACAGGTGGCAAGTGTAAGTGTTCAAGCCCAAATGCAATCATTTATTGTCTGTAAATAAAATAATGAGGTCTAACATTAAAAGATGGATCACTGTGGTCTCTTCAGTTTTGCACAGAATTAGGAGTTGTCAAAACATCTTTTGTCCTTGTTTTCATTGTGCATAAGCATTTTCCATATTTAGTGTCATACTGGGTTCCAAAATATAACTATATAGATCTGCTGCTATCAACTTGTTAACTTGTTAAATGTTTAACACTTGGACCTGAAAAAGACAACACCTTTTGAATCACAGACTCATAGAATGGTTTGAGTTGGAAGGTACCTTAAAAATAATCTAGTTCCAACCACCTGCCATTGACAGGGACGCCTTTCACTAGACCAGGTTGCTCAAAGCCCCATCCAGCCTGGCTTTGAACACTATCATGGATAGGGCATCCCAGCTTCTCTAAGCAACCTGTTCCAGTGCCTCACCACACTCACAGTGACTAATTTCTACCTAATATCTAATCTAAACTCTCAGTTTGAAGCCATCCACCCCTGCCTTAACATTACCTGCCTTTAACATTACCAGTCCCTCTCCAGTTTTCCTGTAGGCTCCCTTCATGTACTGGAAGGCCACAATTAGGTCACACTGAAGCCTTCTTTTCACCAGTCTGAACAATCCCAATTCTCTCAGCCTTTCCTCATAGGAGAGGTACTCCATCCCTCTAATCATCTTGGTGGCCCTCCTCCGGACTTGCTCCAACAGGTCAAAGTCCTTTCTGTGCTGAGGACCCCAGCACTCCAGGTGGGGTCTCACCAGAGCAGAGTAGAGGGGCAGAATCCCCTCCCTCAACCTGCTGCCCACGCTGCTTTTGGTGCAGCCCAAGATATGTTTGGCTTTCTGAGCTGCAAGGGCACATTGTTGGCTCATGTCCAGCCCCTCATCCACCAGCACCCCCAAGTCCTTCTCGTCAGGGCTGCTCTTGATCTGTTCATCCCCAGCCTGTATTGATAGTGGGGGTTGCCCTGACCCAGGTGCAGCACCTTGCACTTGGTCTTGTTAAACCTCATGAGATTCCCATGGGCCCACTTCTCAAGTTTCTCCAGGTCCCTCTGAATGGCATCCCATCCTTCAGATGTGTCATCTGCACCACTCAGCTTGGTCTCATTGGCATATTTGCTGAGGGTGCACTTTATGCCTTTGTCTATGTCATTAATTAAAATATTAAATAACACTGGTCCCAATTAAGTTAGTAGAATAAGTGAATTGGTCATTGGTCTTTTAAAATCTTTTTCTGTGGTCCAAGTCTTCTTGGAAACTGAAGATCTGAAATAAAATTACTTCTATCAGCAAGACTTTTAATGTTTTTTCTAACATATGTTCTTGCACATGCTTCTGTGTTGTATTTAATCTAGTCAATTGACAAGGCTTTATTAGGGTGTTGAAGCACTCATTAAATGTTGAAATGTAAGGCACATTGTATAATGTGAAAATTAGTAATGGGTTCTTTTACAACTTTATTTTCAATAACCAATAAAGCTATAACAGGTCACTTGTATTAACCTGTCAAGATGATTAAGCAAATTTCTCATGACTGAGGTGTCCATTAAATTTTGAGCAATGTATACCTGAAGAGTAACTTTGATAATCAGGATTACATTAAGGAATTACTTACATTTCCTATCTACTATGATTATGCTACTAACTGTGGAAAGGTGAGGCAAAAAAGCAGGTATACTAGGAATGTGCACCATGTGCTCTGCAGAAGTACCCCCAGCAGGAGTAGGTTGGACTTTATTATGAGCTTTGAAGACAGAGAGGGGGAAAAATGGAGGGTATAAACTTTGTTTTAAGTAATATGAGTGCTCTTGTAGGATAAGTAGTTTTGTCATCGTAGAAGCCTGTGTTACATTGGACTGAACAAACTGAGACAAGCTTTGGAGTTGGCATAACAATCATTCTGACTTACATCTGTTCTCAGGAGCCATGACTCTCTGTATTACAAACCCAATATGGGTAACGAAGACACGACTGGTGCTACAATACAACGCTGGCATTGATCCATCAAAGCGGCAATACAGAGGAATGGTTGATGCTCTTATAAAGATATACAAGACGGAGGGCATTCGTGGCTTGTATAAGGTAACAAAATTTAAGAAGAATTCCAAAATTGGCTGGCACCACTCAGTAGCATGGTGAGACAAAAAAAAAATAAAGGAGGGGGAAATAATTTTTTGTCATAGCTCAGTTACTTTTATTCTGTGAGTTATCCCCGCTGGAGAGTTGCAGCAAAAAAGCTTAATCAGAAGAAAAGCTATTACACTGTTGAGATAGAGGACAGAGGAAATCCTGAATAATACAGTGTAAGCTTTATGACTAAGCCATCTTCTATTGGGTGATAGAGAGTAAACGGCTTTGAATTTTTTTTGAGTTTTCCTATAATTAGAATGTGGATAAGCAGGGCAGCAATAGTGTAATCTATCTTGCTGCTAGTACTTTCTTCCACTTCATCCCTTATCTCTGTCTTTCTGACATCTTGTGGAAGATAACATATGACTAAAGTACTTGATAATTTTTTCTTCCATAATGGATGGTTTCACAACTGCTTATTTGCCCTCTAGTTATTGACATCTGTAATCTGTCGTCTGTAGATGCATAAAATTTGCAGCCTTCTAAATATGGTCTGCATGTGTGTGGGGTTTTTGTTCCCTTTAATGTAGGGAAACAGATGGCAACTGGATTTGGACTTTTTGCCTCCTCCTTCCTTCAGGTCATGACATCAAGATTCATTCATCAGTGCCTGGAAGTTGTGAAGAAACCTATTTTAGTTCAGTCTGGCTCTTCTCCTGCAAGTAATGCTATAGAATCATAGAATCATAGAATGACTTGGGTTGGAAGGGACCTTAAAGATGGTCTAGTTTCAACCCCCCTGTGATGGGCAGGGACACCTTTCACTAGATCAGGTTTCTCAGAGCCCCATCCAGCCTGGCCTTTAACACTCCCAGGGATGCGGAACAAGACCACTATCTCTTGGGAATTGTCCTGATTAAACAACATTAGGTTCTTTTATTTTCAGTGAAAAAAATATAATCTTTCCTATGCTGAAAGACTAGTATGCTTCATGGCAACAAATGCCAAATTCTGACACCAGGAACAAGGCACCCTACTTATTCCTAAATTGAAATTGTCAGGATTTTTGATTTGCCTGCCTGGATGCCTGCTCTGTTCCATGTAGATAAGTTCTAATTTCTTGAATCTGTTAGGGTTTAAGATGTCCTTCCACCCTTCTTTTCAGATTATTCGTGTTTGTAACATGCGTTGCCTTTGGCATTAGACACTTCTTTGTAGTGTTAATCTGCAAATGAGGAACTAAACCAGCTACTTCCTTTGAAAGAGCAAATTACTTGCTTAAATCTGCGAAGAAGGTGACCTAGATAGGTCCTGAGTGACCTACATAAGTATGCACACTGAACAACTTTCATTTGATGTCAGGACTCTCTGAACCTTGTCTATACTGGAGGAAAAGGCACTTCTTCAGGTGGCTCTTTGGCGTGTGCATACTTTAGCCTGCCTCCATTTTCAGTGTTTGGGGACATTTTTATTTTTCTCTTTCTTGCTCTATTTGAAATTGGACAGCTGAAGTTTTTGTAGTACACACACGTCTTCTTTTTTCTCATAATCCTAATTTCAGCAAATTATAGCAAATTAAGGGGATCTTAGATAGTACCAACAAAAGTTGGAAATAAAATCTGGAAGGAGTTTCTTTCTGATGGAGATTAGTCTTCTAAAAAATAGTATTTCTGTCCGAGCAATTCCATATCTTGCTCTCTATTGTACAGGTGCTGTTACGGGTCTGAGCAAATTCTCTCTTTTGTTTGAGGCACAAGGCTAGTAATGTCAGGATACATCAATCTTTTTAGCAGGGATCAAAGCCGTCTTTAATAGCTCTTCTGGGTATTGGTCATTCATTGAACTATAGTCTTCTGAATCTGCATTCCTCAGTAAGTTGTTTTTCTTGCGCTTGGCCTGGTTTTGAAAAGGCAGAAGTCTTTCCTTTACTGGTTATCCCAGTAGTCATCCAGTCTGTGATCTTCCACACCCTTCATCTGTTAGGCTTTGTCCTATGATCTCCATCCCCCAGGTGACTGGGAACAGAGCTGCTGTGCTGCACACCAGGCTGAATTAAAAATCAGTTTGGGGTTATGTAATTTGAACACACCTGTGGATTTGTTGGACATCTGAGCTCTAAAAATTACTTTGGCATGAAGTTGAATGTCATGCAACCATCTTCATGTTATGAGTGCTGTGTTGTTCTTTTCAAGCATAAGGCAGGAGAGACCAAACATTGTAAAATAATTGTAAGATGGAAGGAATTGGCACTTATAGGAAAACATAAAATATCTCTGAGCTCTTGGGAAACTGCTAGGTGTATAGTCTAGAGCTACTGACTGCTAAAGCATCAATCAAGAATGCAACTAACATTCTTCCTGGCCTCAGTGCTTCTATATGTGTATTTTAAGTTTCATTCTCTTTTGGCAATGATGTAGAAGCAGCAACCGGAAATAGAACAATGCTTAATAGACAACAAATATAAAGAAAGTGCAGAAAATTTAAGGATATTAAAGTAAAATCCAGAGTCATCAAGACTGAGAATGTTAATGCAGTATATATTAACAGAACAAAAAAATCTTATCGGTAATGTGTGCTTGTTACCAAGTGCAATATATTTGGACACTTCTGTGTTGTCATTTCACCTTTGGTAAGCAAGATTCTATGCTCTGAGATTAAGTACTTTTTCCAGTCCTTTAACGTCTAAGGCACCTAATTCTCTTTATTTTGCTATGCTTTGCTTAAACTATTTTTCTTCTTCCTGCAAATATGAAGCTTGTAAGCTAAGTGACTTTTTACATCTTTGTAATTGTACTCAGCAAAATTCATTGAGATTTGGCCATCTTCAAATTTAGTCACAGGTTCTACAAAGAGACATAAGCATAAGTAACTTTCATATAAATGATGGTATCATTTTTCACCATGAAGGAATCAAGATCCATAGGCAGATAATGGAATACTTCAATGTCTTTCTGCACAAGTTGCTAGAGTGGGGCACTCTGATACTGCAGGTCTTTTGCACACTGAGAACCCAAATGCAGACAACACTAAGCGGATTACAAAAGGAATTTGCTGCATTCTGAATCTAAGAATATGCCAGGTTGGAAGGGACCCACAAGCATCATGAAGTCCAACTCCTGGCCCTGCACAGGACCATCCCCAAGAGTCACACCATGTGCCTGAGAGTATCGTCCAGACACTCCTTGAACTCTTCCAGGCTTGGTGCTGTGACAGCTTCCCTGAAGAGCCTGTTCCAGTGCCCAACCACCCTCTGGGGGAAGAACCTTTTTTTAATATCCAACCTAAACCTGCCCTGACACAACTTCAGGCCATTCCTCAGGTCCTGTCACTGGTCACCACAAAGCAGAGATCAGTGCCTGCCCCTCCTCTTCCCCTCCCAAGGAAGTTGTAATTGCCATGAGGTCTCCCCTCAGTCTCCTCTTCTCTAGGCTGAACAGACCAAGTGGCCTCAGCCCCTCCTCATATGGCTTTACAGCAGAGGTTGCTTTGGCTTGAGTGCTCTCAAACACGTCAGGCAGTGATGTGAGTACCACATCACCAAATGAACCTTATTCCCTACTTTACTAAGTAACATAGTCTTTCCACTTTATACATTTGCCTATGTTTCTTTTCATTGGGATGGATGACCTTTGAAATACTAACCAGTGGGACAATTTCCTCTTATCCTGGATCTTCAGCAGTTACAACTCTTAAGACAACTTTAAAATACTTTTTTTATTCCCACTGTCTGCTGTTCAGGATTTTATGCTTTACCATTTTAATTTCTAATTATATATTTAATTCTGTCTATTGTTCTAATTGCCCGAAAGAGAATTCAAACAGGATTTCCTTTGAGAAACCATTGATCTTGTCAAGCCTGCATGGCAAAAATCTTTCAAAGATATTTTGAATATTAAAGTAAAAAATACAAAGGAGTACATGAAGTGAGATTATTTTAAAATTGATCTTCACATAGATGAAAAGTAAATACCAAATTCTATCAAATTTTGTGGCAAGAAAGAATTTTGTATTAAATTACTCTGAGAATAAGAAAATAGAATAGAAATATGTTTAAAAAACTTCCTCAGCCAAGATATTTCAGTACCATGAAGAAACAGTTTTGCTTTCAAACATTTTTCCGTAAGAACACATTGTTATGTATGATCAATAGAAGCCCGGGTCAGCTCTTATTACTGAGACACATTGGCTGACAGTTATCTCACTCCCTTTTTGCATTTTTTAATATTGGCCCAACATTAAAAGTTCCTCAGTCGTTGGAAGCTTTCCTCGTCAGCACAAGACTTAGAGCGTGCCGGGACTCATTTATCATCAATAGATGCTTTAGGACTCTTGGGAGCAAGTTATCCAAATCTGCTGGCTTAAATTTTAGAGTTTAGCACTCTTAAACATTGTTTAACATTCTTCCTTTGTTGGTGGGGAAAGTATTATCTCATTCTCCTGTGATATAAATACATCATTCTAATTTTTTCCAAGTGGTAAGGAATTACTTCCACTGTCTTTTAACAGTTTTATTGTCTCATCACGGATAAATATTTATGAAGATTTTCCCTGCTGTCACTATCCATAAATTTCATACTGCTCCTTGTTCTCCTGACCCAGATAATTTTTTTCTTTGATACTTTTTATAATTTTGTTTTTTCTCTTCTCCTTCTGTTTTTATAATACTGGTTTATTTTCATTTCTGATCAGGTTTTGTGAAAACCACAGTTGTCCATTTCCCTCTGTTGCGGCCCTTTGGCTTCAAGCTTCACAAAATCCTATGGTTGTGCTCACAGTTGGCAAAATACAGATTTTAGGGTTTAATTCCACTTGTTACCATGTTTGGGGAAGTGGTTTTTCAGGGACTTTTACAAGCCCTTAATGCGTTTCATCAGTTCACGGTCAGTGATGATGAGTTCACGACCATTATTTTCTGCTCTGAGAAGAAATTTATCCTCATTTATCAAAGAAATTCTAAAAAATCGCTTCCTGAATGGCTGTAATATCAAAAACTTAAGAAATCTATAGCATGCAGAGAGCTGATCTCTGAAGTGATGGAAGCTCTGTGCAATTTTTATGCCTGCTGTAGTTTTAGTTGTTTTGGATTTTTTCTGCAATGTAGAAGTTTATCATTTTGTCTTATTAACACTATTTCAGTGGACTCCTACCAGGTTCCCTTCTCTTTTTCTTCTTCAGGCTTTTAATAGTATATTGTCTTTATTCAACATTCTGGACTTCCCATTTAGTCTAACACACAGTTTTGAGTCTGCACACATTTTTTTTAATTCCTTTTTCATGCCTGAATGAATCATAGGAAATCAGGTAAAACTGTTCAATATCAGTATATTTTTTTGGAAACTTCGGTTCTTTGAGTCCTTTTACCCACATTTTCATCACTAACTCCATTATAATTGTCCCTTTGTAACAGTTTTCAGGAAGTTTTTGGCTCCCTTGAGTCATTTCTCAAGGGCAAAGATGATTAATCCCCCATTTATTTGTATTTTTTCACTGTAAGTGACCAACATTTCAAAAAGAGAATTAGTGCTTTTCAGAGCCCGTGCAGCTGGCAGCTTGTTTTAATGGAGGTAGTCCTGTTCCTGAGGGAACTCCTGTCTTTTCTTTCTTGTGAAGACACTTCAGAAAATACCTGTTTTCCCCCTTCATTTCAACTTTTTTTGAAACAAAAGGTTGATGTATATTTCCATATTACACTCTTACTATCCAATACTGCCTCTTACAAATGGGGAACATTTCCCAGACTGCTTTGTCACATCTTTGGGCACTTCTGATGGGCTTCCTTGAAATGTGTTCATAGCAGGGTGAGGAATGCACTCAAACTGATCTGAATCTTAGATTTAATTCTTTAATGTAAATCGCCCATAAGTCCTTGTATAAGTTAGCTTTTCATCTGTGCCTTTCAGCTTTCCTGTGTGTGTGTTTATGTGTTTGTGTGTGTTAGAAAGACAGTGCTGGAGTGGCTCACTCTCTTTCTTCTCCCACAGGGACATGGGTGAGTGGTGGACATGGCAGTGTTAGGATTGTGCTTGGACTTGATAAAGGTTTTTCCCAAACTAAACGATTCTATGATTCTATATAGACCCACACATTTTTGATATAGAAATGTCTATATATCATATTTATATAGAGACACATACATGCAAACACATTTGTATCTATTCGTATCTATTTCCAGGGCTTGATCACAGTAATTCTTTTTGTACCTCTACTCCTGGTGGCCCTTCTCACTGAAATGCCAGCATCTCTCATTGCTTTACCAGTCTCAGCTGGAAATTAAACCCCTTAGTGCCAGTTTCTGGAAAAGGGGCAGGCACTGAGCAGCACATTTGCAAGACTGCAGCTTGATTTGTGTTCTGGCAATCCTTATCCATGTTACCTGCTTGTGCTCTGTGAGGTGGAGGCCCTGGACCACTTGTTCTATCTTGGTGACTCAGTGGGTGTCTTTAGCCTGTATGTCATTTGGAGAAAAGTAACATTTTTATGTGTTTGTGTGATACCTGCTGTTAGGAATATCAACCCAGAGTCGGCTCTGATCGTACTGCACAGTGACAGTTATGCAGGCACGGTGTGTAAATTAAGGGAGGACATGTGATGCGTGTTAAGCTGTGCTCTGACAAGTTGTGCTGTTTTTGTGCCTTACCCTTTAACCTTGTTTTATTCCTTTTTTAGGGATTTGTGCCTGGTCTATTTGGAACTTCACATGGAGCACTTCAGTTCATGGCGTATGAGGATTTGAAGGAGAGATACAACAAGTATAGAAACAGAGTATCAGATACAAAATTGGTATGATGCTTGAGAATAAAAATGTGTTGTGACGTGTGAATAAATAGAAATTTATTCAATTTGTCTAGGTTATACAGCAGCCAAATGTGCAAAGTATTGATACATAGTTATGGCCAGTCTTCGCGAACGAAGATTTTGGGAAAGGTCTTTTACCTTTCCAGCCTGCGCAATGGATTTTTTAGGTGAGACACAGCATGCGCTGAACTGAGCCCACCCTTTAATCCTAAGGTTCATCTGCCGGGGCCAAGCAAGCTTGGACAATGGCAGTGAGGTCCTCAGGACGTAGGTTTGTTTAGAGTGACCTTCTCATAGATGGATGGCCTCACAGGGCTAACGAGCTCCATCTGCCCGGGGGACTGGGAATTGAACCTGGGTCGCAGCGGTGAGAGTTCCGCATGCTAACCACTAGGCCACCAGGGGTCCCTGTAAATCTAGTTAGGTGTCAGTGAAATCTCTCTTCCCCCACTCTCAACTCAGTTTGCTTTGTATCAGATAAAACAATTCTTTCATATATTGATTTATTTCCAGTTTCTATAATCAGAAGAGAGATTCTGCAAGAACCTCATTCAGAGAATACGCATAATGTTTTAAGACAGAAGAATCTTTCTTATTTACATGTTACCCCTAAAAGAGAGTCCTAAGAACCCAGAGTCCAACCCCTATCAAACAGTTAAATTTTATGATCCCATAAAATAATCCCATAAAATAATTCACAAACAGGTCTACACAAGATCTGTAAAGAGCAGCCTTGTGCATGTCCCAAATATTGATACATAACTGGAATGTAGAATACATAGAAGGAAATAATACTTTTTACTTTTCAGGAACAAGCAACTGGTTAGCACTACTTTTGGAAATCAACTTCTTATTTTGGCAAATGTTTTGAGAATTTTAGAGGGAGGAATGTTTTTTGTCTTATTTTGTGGAACCACAAATGGTGGTATTAAACCCTGGAAACTGGTCAGGTGCAAGTTGGGCAAAGGTAGTTACTTTTGGAAGAAGTGTTTCTATTGATAGGAATGAGAGGGCACAACACATTTTACAATTAATTACTTGTAGCACTGCATATAGTAAACATTGCCATTTTTTTAATATGTGTATTATAAGGGGAAAAATCTAGAGTATTGTTTAGTTCAGCTTTTAAAAATAAAATAACATTTGGGGAAATGGGGTAGTTTAAACCATACTTAAGGCAAACCCAGTAATTTTTGTTGCTTCTAGAACACTGTGGAATACATAATGATGGCAGCTGTATCCAAAATATTTGCTGTGTCAGCAACCTACCCCTATCAAGTTGTGCGAGCTCGTCTTCAAGATCAGCATAACACATATTCTGGTGTGTTTGATGTGATCCGCAGGACATGGAGGTAGGCATGCAGAATTAAAAGCTTATATCATGGAAAGTGAGTCTTACAGAAACAGAACTTTCTTTACTGGCTTCTGTGGTGACTTGTGAAACTGGGGCAGTTCAGAGCACACAAAATGTTATCTGTACAAAGTTATCTTGTGCAATATGTCACTAATAGCTCTAAGCTGAGGACAAAGGAGGAGATAGGAGGGGGTCAGTGCCAGCCTGCACGTTTCTGTTTACCCTGTCTCCCTTCTCTCTTCCCCAGCAAATTTCACTTACAGGTTAAAAAATAACATTGACTTGGCTGATTTGGGGCTCTTAAACAATGAAGTCACACTTGAACTGCTTTAGCTTATCACATAGGACAGGAGCATTGTGCGGATGGGAGTTGTGGCTAATCCAAATTCCTGGCAAGGTGAAGTGAGCTAGCCAGAGCTGTTTATACTGATGTCCCTAGGTTACCCTGGGGGCTGACTGCATTTGTAGTTTGTCCCAGCTTCCTGTAGGACCTTTAGAGAACTGTGACCTCACACCTATTCATATCTTCTCACAAACTTTCCGTCAGCTCCACAGTGCCTGTGAGAGTTTTCAGACAGACTTCTATAGTTACTAAGGTTGGCCACCTCTGCAGTGTGCAACCAATATCCATCTTGCTTTGGACAATGCTTCTGGGTTGCAGCATATTGCAGGACAGATGTGAATGAAGTCCTGGGGTATGAAGAGGTGCCAGCTGAACGAGTGACTGAGGCTGTGTTGTTCAGGAGCATCCCTGACTCAGAGGCAATACGACCATTTCGACTGAAGGCAGCTCACAGCAAAAATAGCTCTGATGTCTCAGCACTGTGCCCTGCAGTGGTGCAGTCTGTAGGAAGGCTTATTAGTTCTGATGAAGTGTAATACAGCCATTCTGGGGCCACTACTGTACTCATGATGAAACAAATGCAACCTACAGCCCTAGGAAGGGTAGTGTAAACCACACCCAAGCACTTTCCAGGATCTGTCTTAAATGTGCTCATCATTCCATGTGTCCTAGGCCTCTGTGAAGCCTGAAAATATTATTAAATGTCTTTGAAACTTCCTAACAGCCCTAACATGAACGCTGATTCAAACTGGGACAAGTTAGATTCTCGTTTATTTGCCAGTAGAATCAAAATTCTGGAGGAGGTGCTTAAATTTTCAAAAAATAAATGCTGTCTTTCCTTAGTTGTGTTGACTCTGAACTCACTTGTTCTATATGACCCAAAATCACCAAGCCTTTCAGCCCTACTGGTTTCAGTGAGATTAAATAAGTAAGTGGATTTTGGAACAGGCTGCAGAAATTTTGACTTATTTTAACCAGTTCTTGTGGCATGAAGAAAGATAGTAAATTGCCTTCTACTTAGATAATACAAAAGAACCCCCACAAAACACCACCCAAGTCCTAGGCTAGATAGCTGATCTCCAGAATATGTTCAGAAAAAAAAAAGATGGGTTAATATTTGATAAACTTTTAACACTGTCTGAAATTGTTATTTCTAACCTGAAGTACCTCTCTCAATGGGAGTTCAAGAAGAAAAATGCCAGGCTTTGTTTTATGTCTGGTTTCTCTTAAAAGACATTAATTAAAACCAAATGTTTTTCTTTTTCTTTAAAGGAAAGAAGGAATTCATGGATTTTACAAAGGAATTATCCCCAATGTGATCAGAGTGACTCCTGCCTGCTGTATTACCTTTGTAGTTTATGAAAATGTGTCTGGCTTTTTACTTGGTTTTAGGAAAGAAAATAATTAAAAGTACAAACTTGTGTTCATAAGGAATCTATCCTTTATTTTTTATATTTATGATCTGGGAAAAACTTAGTTCAGCAATCTTTTTTGACACTGAATTGATCTAGTATTTTGAGGAAAGAACATAGAGACAGTAAAACCCTGCCAACATCTCTCCTGTTGAACGTTCCTGTGTTGCTGCTTCCCTCTCTGTATCAGCTGTGTCTGCTTGAAACAGATGTCTGCAACTGTGAAAAAATAGCACTGTGACTGGGTGAAGGCAGCTGTGCAGCAACTCAGTTCATCCTGGCCTGCCTGGAATAACCGACTAAGCTGTTTCAACGAGTCTCGAGATAACAGTTGGTCAGATTCTACTCCTGCATAAGTGGAAAACTTCATGTAAAAGCAACTCTGGTGCCTGTCAAAACTTTTTAAAATCTGAGTCTCATGAAGGAACGAGCAATGTCTTCTGAATCCACCTCTGTGTTATTTGTCAGATTTTAGGATATGGAATGCTCCAGATTCTGTTGCTCATCCAACACAAAAATTCTGCCTCAGCGGGGTGCAGTTTGGAAACCAATATTGTTTTTTAAAACAGCTGTCCATTCTTGGGTTTGAATAATTGCCAATCTGATGCAACCCAGTTCTTGTCTCATACCAGGACAGACTCGCGTTGTGGGTTTTGACTTGGTTTTAGCACCAGACCAAAATGTATGTTGTGTGTATTGCTCACCCCTTACTTAATTCATTTTCTCTCTCTTCCCTTCTCTCTGTATCTCTCTCTGTCTCTCTATGTCAGTCTGTCTCCATTACTGATATATCTGACCAAATATTACTAAGCAAATGTATATTTGAAAGTGGGCATACATTTTAAAAGTGAGGATTTTTTTTAGTAATCCATAGTGATGCAGTGTTCAAACCACTGTAAATAACAAATATGACCATGCTTATTTTCAGTAATATTATCTGGAAAAAAAGTCTGTAACTAGTCTAAAAAAATCTGGTGCACAGGACTTTCTTTTAAAAAAACAGAATAATCTTTTAATGCCTTCTGATTTGGCTTAAGGAAAGGACTGTTAAGAATATATTGATTGCTAATTTAGTCATAAATTAAATTACAGTACACCTCATTAAATTTGTATAATAATGATGGCTGGTTGCTTGCCAGTAATTGCTGTCAAGGATATGTACTTTTTGGAAGTCTAGGTTTGCTGGTTTGGGGGTTTTGTAGTTCTTTAAGAAAATACGTTACTGACCATATTATCTGCCTTCTGCTGTTAGTAAGAAGATATCAAGAAGTATCTAGAAAGTATCACTTAACTATGAAATAAGTTAGCAAAGATTATTCAACAGGTAGGGGGAAATTAATCAGTTATATAAGGAGCGGAATAATCCTGCATAGTCACTTAAAGAAGTTTCCTGTTTACCAGACTAACTTAAAGCAGAAAGAAGGGTTTTTAATAAAAATTTAACAGATTAGGGAATTGGTTTCATTTTTAAGTTAAAATCTGAAAAACTACAGAAACTATTCAGTATTTTGAATCTAAATTCAGCAATCCACTTGCTTATTTCTGTTGATATTATTGCCACATACCACATTTTTTGTGTAACTAACTTGTTAATAATTTCCACTTTCTCTTGCACATTCCCATCCTCTCTACTGATACAGTTGATCATCTGAAATAATAATAATCTCATCTGGGGTCATTATGGCTGGATTTGGGTTTTATTACGGAAGGTTCCATGTGTATTTAGCTAAATATCAATTTACTGGAAGTTTACCATGCAAATTTATGTTATGCAGATCCATAAGAGCTACTAACTTCTGCCTTTGGAGGGTGTTTACTTGGGTTTTTGTGTTTTCTGGTACACAGAATGAATTTAATGGAATGCTGAATTAACTCTGCCAGCCAGGGTCCAAAAAATATTGTAAAGACATGAAGAAAAATCATGAAGAAAAATCATAAAGAAAAGAATAAAACCTATGCATGTACTACCCTGGATCAGTGTGCTCTAGGGCCAAAACAGCTTGCTCATGCCTGCAAACACAGGCTGCAAGCATGTGCACAATCAGTTACTGTATGTTAACTGACTTTCTGTAAATTCAGCCCATAGCTCAGCTCATAGTAACTTGTTTGTGTTCAGGTACCTTAAAACCCATCGTCCAATCCAATGAAAACAGTACAGCCCTTCAGAGACAGAATACCAGCTCTGTAACTTGCTGGCTTGCAGCAAATCCCACACATAAACTTGCAGTTGGGAAAGCCCATTGCTCCCCTTGCTGCAGGTGTGCTCCTCTGGCATCCCCAACAAAAGATCCAGGCAAGAGCTACCAATCTGAGAGATGCCTGGAGAATATCTTATAGCTTTTTCAGAAAAGAAGCTTGAATTTAATCCTAAATAGCTGAAATAAATTAATTATTTCAGATTTAATGTTTTTTCCTTTTAATTTTTGGGAAGACTGTAGATTTCTGCATGTTGTACATGCTTTTCTTGGGGTTTTTTATTTCATTAATGTAAAATTGATTTTGTAATACAAACATGACTATTGTTTCTCTTTAGAATGTGTACAATTTTTAAAAATATTTGAGTATATCACTTGCAGAATTTGAAAGAAAATACTTAAAACACTGCAGCTAATGCTCTGCCAGCATGATAGGTGTTGTCACTCACTTGTAAACAGCTGTGACATCATTTCACTTCACCACTACACTTTCTGAAAGCCAAGGCATTTCAACCTGCCTTTTTTCTGTATCTTCCATACTATTTAATATATCTAGCTTTTAATTAATAGCAAAGTGATTTTATGTATTTGAAAGGCTAAATCCAGGAAAATTATTTTATTGGAGCAATGAAATCAAGTTTTATAACTGCAAAATTATTTAATGTCTGCATCCTAATAATGGGGATCAGTCATAGATGTTTATACTGAAATCCAGTCTATCAAGAAGCAAAAGAGGAAAGGAGAGCTTAGATGGTCTATTTTTACTTAGTTGTTCAGAACAAGGTATTTAATGCTTACCACATCATCTAGGTCACAGTTACATCACCAGGAGGTTGTTGAGACAAGACTGTAACAGCAGATCATGTTACTCTGCAGTCAGGTTTACAGGAATAGTTGTTATGTGTGTTTTCTGAAGGCTAAAGCCAAGACTTGAATTTACTTTCTTAGAACTTTAAAGTCTTTTAAAAAAATTGTGTACCATAACACCGTGTAAAATACCTCAAGCAGATTAATGTTCAATAAAATAGCCTGGATTATTTTTTTTGTAAAAGGTCTTATTTATTTGATACAAAAAGTTACGGTTAATTCTTAGAACAGTGGTGGTATTACATCAAACAAGGAATTTAAAAAGTTAATGAACTTGGTTTTGATATTTATATTCTAAAATGATTATTATAAAAAACCTCTGCAATGGACAAAACAAGGCTAGACAAAGGCTACAGATGCAAAGCTTGGGTGCCTTTCAGTCCAGTACTTGCATCCAAGTCTATTGAAGTAAATTCTGAAGAAAATAGTACAAAGTAAAAAACTGGAAAGAGATATTATAAAAAGGGAGGGGAAGTTATTTTGGCAGTTCTTCAATGATGATTCGGGAGACTGAATTCCATCCAGTAGAAGCATCTCCCCGTGGATAATCAGAGCAAGTCCCAACCCAGATGGCAATGTCCACCAAGCCGGCATTGATCCCTTCGCACAGACCTTCCACTGGTTAAAGACAAAATTCAGGTTACCTCAGCAGGCACAATCCCTTTGTATTTCACAACTGAAGGTGGACACAAGTACTTAAGAACACCAGTTCGTTGTAAGCTTGTGCTATTTAGTTAAACCTGAACAGCATTTTTAGAAATAGAAACTATTATGTAGAGATGTGGCAACATCAGTTACAGCCATGCCCTCTGTCCATGCTGCTGCTTGACACCTGTACCTGCAGTACCTGAAGCAGATCACAATCCACAGGATGGCTAAATGGGAGGTACACCTGCTGCTTTAAACGTCCAAATTTACAAAATGGGAGCTGGGATATGGCTTCATACCCTTCCAGCCGTCTTTTTAACTGTGATGGGGAGGGGAGATGGGGGTGCAGCTGTACCTGGCTTCCACAGCTAAGCCCTGTAAAGGTGATTGCCACCCTGCAAGCTTTGCCACTCCTAATTTACTGCTTCTGTATAAAGTTCCATTCCTGTTGCCCTTTTTTTTTGCCCCATTAGCCACCACTAGGTGGTGGGTTCATGAAGACAGGTAGGTCCTATCCCTTGATGAAAAAATCCTATGATAGCTCTAGACATTAGACCATGCAGTCATGCAGTACAGGGAGGAAAGTGGAGAAAGAGCACAGACTTGTTCATTCACTTTTACTAGTGTTACCTCCTTTTATGTTGAATGACTTCACTAATTTGCCTTTTGCTTAGCAATTGAATAATATCCACAGATATTTTACTTCCGTGCCTCGCTTGAAATTAAGAGTGGAAATTCCAGGAGGAATAAGTCTCATTTTATGCACAGATAATGTGCAAATATCAGTATTGTAAGCCAGGATGATACTGTCTACTTGGCAGTAAGGCTGTTTCTTCATAGGCTAATACAGCACAGAATGTCTCTGTATTCATGTTGTGGCAGTGATCAGTAGAACTGTCTGGATAGAAATCTCTTCCATTTCTAAATCTCAGGATAGAAGTACCATGGAAAATACCACAACAAGAAAGTACCACTTAATAAATAATTATAATACTGTTACTATCAATAGTCAACTCTGAGGCAGCAGAGTAAGAATACCAAGTGTTAGCTGGCTGCTCTTCTGCCTCTTCTTTCGGTTCTCTAACTTTCTAAGGCAGGCAGCACTCTGGTACCTGCTACTGCCTTCTCCTCCATCTCTGCCCACACGGTCTTGGCATACATACCTGAAGAAGTTCGGTGTATATTAATAGTAGAATTCAGCTCTGGGCTTCCTTGATCTAAGTATATTATGGCTTCAATAGGAAGTGGCCCAGCACACTCTGCACCATTAAAAGTAAAGTACCAGCGCTGACAACAGGCGTTTTTGCACTTTAGCCGGAGTGACCCACTGAAGAGCACACGGAGAGCGCTGTTTGAGCGCATCTTGGTAAATGTACATTCCTAAGAGGAGACAAAAGTGCTTCAGTCGCAACCTCTGGGTTTGAATCTATTTATTTTCCATATGCTTATATTTAGGAAATATATTTAGGAATATATTTATTTCTAAATGTTTTTGCTATTCTCTTTAGTCCCCTCTGGGGGAAAAAAAAATAACAAAAAAAATTGGAGCCTGGCAAATGCCATACAATGCAAAGATGAAAATCAGAAACAGCACCTCCTAGATAGTAATGAAGAAGCAGATTATGGAAATTCTTAACTTTATTTAGATAACACCTGCTGCTAAGTTGGTAGCCTTGTTGCCTTCTGGGGTTTATGTCAAGGGTATGAGCTGTCTGAAAGTTCCAGTCAAGTCACAGGATCACAGAATCATTAGGGTTGAAAGGGACTTCTGAAGATGACCTAGTTCAACCCCCAAGTCCTTGCATGAAAGGAGAGTACAATTTCTATCACTGCTAACATAAATACTGGCCTTAACAATTATCACAAGATTTCTGAGAGGCTTAAACCCTGATAAAGACTCCACAACTGAAAAAGAAACATTTTCAGGTTTTTAAATGGTTGTTATCCTGTCTTCGAAGTGCTGGATATCATGAGGGAAAAAAAAAAGCTAGAGACAGTTCTGAAAGTACAAGGCAGTGAGAAGAGTCTGCTAAAAAAGTTGATTCTCCCTCTAGCCACAGCAATAGCAGTTAAATTACTCCAACCTTTCTAGGCTTTGCTTCATAGCTGGGATTGTGCTGGGGCTTTTTCTACACTTGAACCACTGTGTTTGAAAGTTTTACACCCAGGGCTGCAGTGGAGGACAGACTGTTTGGGTCAGTCTGGGTAACATTAGCAATTCTGTTCCTGAACAATGCTGATCCTTTGCAATAGCATCCTGTAACTGAGTTTCAGTGAACAACTATTTTGAAGCAGGAGTTATAAAGACAGGTACAATTAACAGATTAAAGATGTACATTTTTCCTTAGGATTGAAATAGTAAAAACCTTGCCCCGTTCTGGGCAAGCTGGAGGCACTTTTTTGATAGTGTGACTTTCAGCCTTAGAGTTAAATATCTGGTCTTCTAAACGTACTCCTACACCAGCCACATCATTCTTTTGAAATCCTATTGCAGAAATGAATCGGGCACATATGGAAGCTGAAGTAGCTAAACCTTTGAGAAGTTCACCCTTACATGCAGGAAATGGTTCCAACAGGAAATCCATATGGTTGGTGCTGCCCAGCTCACAGAAGCAGACCTAGAGGCTGCTGTGGTTGATGCAGTGCAGCATCCCGGGCAAAGTGAACTTACCGCGATCTTCCCAAGGTCGATGCCGTAGTTAAGTGCACTCCACGAACACTGTTTGAAGTTGGGTGTCCAGGACTCCTCGATGCTCTCACGCATGCACTCGCCCTTCTCCCCTTTCAGCCCATCCCGTCCTGGGATTCCAGGTGTCCCAGGGATCCCATTGGCTCCTGGGTTTCCATCCCGTCCAGGAACACCACTGGGGCCTTGCAAGCACATGCCGTTATACTGAAACACAGAACAGACCTTGTTGCTTCCATCCCTTCATTCCCTTGGCAAACCAAATAAAACGCAAATGAACAACAAAACACAAAACCCCTGCCATGCCACAAGTTAATGGGCTACTTCTGCATCACCAAGAAAATGATTCCATAGAAGAGGAAAATAGAAAAATAAGTTTTCAAAGATAAGCACCACCAGCAGAATTTGCTGTATATTAAGATGCCATTTTGTTATGAAAAGATACATAAATCCTAGAATTAAAAATTTACCTAGTCCAAGAATTAAAACCTGTTGGAACACATCAGAAGAGTCAAAACATTTCAATACAGGGAAAAAAAAGTCATATGTTAATTCTTTCTCCTAACCCACCATTGTTTGTATAATTGTCTCTGCTAATAAGTTTTCATTATTATTTTTCCTTTTTTTTGAAATAGAGAAAATTTTTCATTCCATAGAGTGCAGAGGTTAACGCTGGTTTTCTTTCCTCTGTCACTGCTCCTCTGGGACAGAATCACGTCGCAACAGTCAAGCCCCACAGGTCAGGCTCCAGAATGCACACACATCAGTGGTGATGCAGATGTAGGAAGCTGCACCCTGGAATAATCCTGAAGTCAGGATGCCCCCATAACAGTAGGGAGGCACACATGGGAGGATGCACAATGCACACTAACATCCTTCCTACCACAATATTAGGAAAGGTCAAGTGTTGCTTTCCCAAACTGCGCATTAACACATGTTGCCTTCCTACTTTATGAAATTTGGGGTTGCCCTTCTTAGAGAGTAGGTTTGTGCTCCTTCCCGCAGCAGCCTGAGTGCTGGGATGCAGGAGGAGCTCTGGTGTCAGCAAGGATGGAAATGTCGACTAGGAACCTGCAGGGTCTGGTGGTGACTTTTACTTCAAATGCTTTTTTCCATCTGGTGACTGACTGCTTGATCTAGTCTTCATCCCAAATCCTCACAGATAACCGTACTCTGCTCTTCCACTTTCTCACACTTATTCATCTTCTTTAAACCACCTAATCCTCACCTGTTTCAAAAAGAAAAAGTGCTGCAACTATTGCCCCTCCTGCCAGCCATGCCCCTGTCTGCACTGCAGGAGCTGTAAACTACAGCCCCTGCCCTCTCTCCTTTGTCATACTGATGAACTTTCTTATTCTGAGGTTGTGCCTTTTCACAGGCCTTGGTGCAAAATCCAGCATAGCCATCACAGGCTTGGCTGGAGCCACAAAAATAAATCAGTGACTATATGGAGAGATCTAGTAAGAAGTAAGATGAGAGTTGGACTAATGGTTGCTGGCTTTCCCTTACTACCTCCACCAAAGAACACTGGCTGGCTAAAAGCAGTGGAAATAGTGGAATATTTTAATCAAGAAGGCCACTTTTTAGAAAAGTTAGCTGAAGAGAAGACTGGTTGGTACACAGTGACCCAGGGGCCATTAGAATGATGGAACAATATTTCTATTTCATGCAGCACCGGTTATCTGCTTTCGCTGCTGCTTTCCCATTGGACTCTATTTGTAACAGTGACTGGCTCCGGCTTTTGCATGTGGTTACTCACCACAGAAGTCCTGGATGTGGAAATGGGCAAGAGCTGGAGAGAGGCCAAGGCTCAGGCCCATTATCCCATCCCCAGGGACACCACAAGGGGCTGGGCTGCCCTGACAGATGGGCTGACACCGCAGTGGCCCAGAGCTGCACAGCAGCCTTCCACGGAGAGCAGCTCAGCCATTGCACACCCCAAAAAATTGACGTGAGCACAAGAATTACCCAGGCTTTGGGCTCCATTCCAACTAAAGTCATCTGTCTTGCCAAATAGTCTTTTTCATGCTTTCTTAAGCTGGAAATGCATAAAACATATTTTAAAATGTCTGCTGAAGGCAGGATCCCCTCTTGGGCATACCTTCACTCTGTCCTGGCCATGGCTTTAGCTGAAGCAGTCTGTACAACCGGGCTGTGCCTGAGTCAGCTGCCATTGATTTACCTGTGTTTTGCTGCTCATTCTGTTACATCCAAAAGCATGGAGCAATGCCAGAGAAAAGAGAGACCCTCAAATACTGCTCCAACAGAAAATGTAAGCTCCTCCACGTGTACAGACTCCTTATTCTCAATACAATTCAACTTCCACAATGAAAGTGAAAAGGCAATGAAGTGGTGTGAAAGGGAAGGAGCTTTGCTACCAGTGGTGCTTCCAGCACATCACTTTAGGGGATCTCTCTGAAGATCATGAAAATGGCCATGTCACTGATTTTCTATAGGAGGTGAACAGCAGTCCAGCAGTTCACAGAAATACCTTCACATCTGCTTTCTACATACCAAGGACTGGAAAATATCCCTTCTCTCAACTATCCCTGAGATGGGATAGTCCCAATGCATTCAGGTTTCTAGTTGCAGTGGAATTTCAAACAGAGGTATGCAGTCTCCACAGCCAAAGCGAGTAACGCATTCACACAACTCCAAGGAAAAGTGGGTTCAGGAAGCATGCAGATACAGTTTTCAGGGTGTCTGCTCAATAGCAGACCTTTTTTTTCGTCTTGTTTTGTACTTCTCTCATTATTATTTATGCACTAGCCCTCTAGGAACCAAACAGCATTTACTGCTTCTGTTGGAAGGGCTGTATGATTTCGACGTTGCCCCTGCAGTGGCTGAGGGCAGGGTCCAGCCCACGGCGCTGCCTCGGGTCCCGCCGCGATACCCCCCGGCACCGGGCACGGCGGGGAGCGGGGGCTCCGCCGGCTCCAGCCGGAGCCCCCGACCCTGGCCCGATGGGGAAAACACCAAGACACGCACCCGGCCGCCGAAAACCTGCGGTTTCTTCAAAGCCCCTCTAATCCCTTCTCGGCATTTTCCTGATTCAGCACAACCAGGGCGTAATTAACAGAACCCAAGAGAGAAGTCCAGCGACGCGGGACCAGCGCTGCCCTGCCCGGAGCGGCGGCGAGGTTTTTCGAAACCCTCTGATTTTTCGCTTCTTTTTCCACATTTTTGCAACAAACAAAAGCGTCCGCGCGGATCCTCCGGCCGCCGCCCCCCACCCGCACGGCGCCCCAACACCTCCGTCAGCCGAGCTCCCGGCCCCGCTCCCGGCCCCGCTCCCAGCCCCCGGCGCCGGCGCTCTCACCACGTCCACCACCTCCCGCTGGCGAAGCGCCTTCTGCTTCCCCTTGGGGCTGTCGGAGCCGGCGGGCGGTGGGGCCGCCAGCAGTAGCAGCAGCAGCAGCGCCAGCAGCAGCAGCAGCGGGGCGGCGGCGAACGGGGCGCGGGGCATCGTGCGGGGGGCGCGGGGTGGGAGGGGAGGCGGGGATGCGCCGGGGCCGGGGGGAGGCTGCGGCGCAGGAACCCGTGTCCGCCGCTCCGGGCGGCAGCGCGGGGATAAATGAGCCTTTCAGCGCGCGCAGCCCGAGCTCCCTCCCCGGGGAGGCCGGGAATTTCCATCCTGTAACGGAGCGGGACGGCCAGGCAGAGCCATCCCCCCGCAGCCATTGGCACAGGGCCGGGGGCTCCCGCCCCCTCGGGCCGGCCCCGCCGAGCTTTCCCCGGGCGACGCTGGAGCCCCCGGGCGATGCTGAAGACCCCCGCGCCAGGCGGCGGGAGGGATGCGGGGACCCTCCCGGCTCTCCTGGAGCCCCAGGCAGCCCACTTCCAGGTCTTCGGAGGTTTGCTCGGCAGATGGTAACTCCGTTCCGCTGAAGGAGCTGTTTCGGCAAGAAACCGCATAACGCCGCAGCGAGAGCCTGATGTACATGAGGGGAAACGGTGATAAAACAGCAGATGGGCATCAATCACAAATTTCATTGTAACAGAAGTCAAGGTAAGGACACAAAATCCTTCTGAACAGCAGCGGATTTTGGACTTCATTGAAGAACCTAGTATTGTCAGACTGAACATTGCCAACAGGAGGAAAGTTCTTGGCAACCCAGCATAAACCATCTCATTTTGCTTTCATTTAAAATTATGCTTTACTTTTCATCACACCAGAAATGAAAGCACTATAAAATAAAGAATGCTGTATGTCCTCAAGCATTCAAAATAGAAATAACATGTATTTAAGGGGTAGCTTCTGTATACTGCACACCTTGTGGGATTTGTAGAGGTAAAGTTTCCAGAAGGGGGAGATAAGCTTCAAAACATATTTTTTTCTGGAGTATTTAACGAAACCACACATTTGTCCTGCAGGAAAGAATGCCACAAGACGTTGAGTCATTCACAATAGACTACACAGAACCAGATTTTTGTGTACATTAAACCCCTTCATGTGGCTCTGCACTTACTTGTCTTTCTTCCCTTTCCTTGTCTATACAGGTGGAATAATAGTAGTGAAGTAAGATTGGCGCCCCAGGTCAGTCACACTGCTGTCATCAACCCTGCTACATGGTGTCCTGAGAACTGGGACTGACATCAGCCATGTTGCTGAGGTGAGTGCTCCTATCTTGAGAAGAAGGGAAACAATACACCCAGCCGACTTCAAAAAACAGCTGGCAAATAATAATGGTTCCCTAAACCAGCTGGGAAAATGTATGGAATTATGTAAATCCGTAATTGCAACAATCGCTTCAGTGACAGCCTCAGTCGACATCCATGAACACGCACACACAGAGGCTTCCTTGTGCAATCGTGCGTCGCTGCCAGCAAACCCTCCTGCCTCTGGCCCGGGCTGGTGGCAATACTGTGAAGGTGCTAATGTTTGATTTCTGTGGCACCTGCGTGTTCACACAAGCATCGTTACCAAGGGCTGGGGATCCCCAGCATCAACACAGGCTGTTGCTAAGGCATGTACCTTCGCAGGCTGCCAAACCTATGCATTACAGAATGAATTTCTTCAGGCAGTCTGCAGTAGCACACAGCACAGCAGCACCGCACACCTTCACAAGACAGTTGCTCAGTATTTTAGAGAAAAAAATTTGCACATACATCCACATGCATTTCCACACCTGGGTTTGCTCACCCATTAATTTGAGTGTGGGTTAGAAGCTTTGAAATCAAAATGACTTTGCCAGGGGAAGCAAACTGAGGAGTGCTGTAAAAGAATGTATTAGCAAACAATGTGGGACATCTCCTTTGAGCTCCAGTGAGAGCATTGTGCAATTCCTGGTTGACTTACAGTGTGCATTTCCATTTGGAAAACAGAAATGTCAACATCCTCCTTAGCCTGCTTCAGTCTAAGCAAGCCTTGCCATCTGCTAGGCTTGTGCTCTGTGGGCTTTTGATATATTTAAATGCTTCTGAGGACACCAACCATTGATGAATGCTGGTGAGCTACTCAGATTGAATCAGAACTATTGATCTACTTTGCCTTAACTATTTCCCAGATAAAAAGAGCTGTGGTAATAAACTTGCCTGAGCATCCTCAAACCATGATCCATATTACATCAACTAGTGATTCCTTCATCTTACCCATACTGCCATATGATATAGACTTTATCTTTTATATGTGGCCTTACAAACACATCAGAAAAGATTACGAGTTGTTATCTCTACCACTTAAATGTCTCTAAAATCTCCCAGATGGTCAATCCGCTCCTGCACAGCCTAGGCAGGCTTGCACAAGGTCACCGTGGCACTGTCAGCGCATCACACACAACACGTTTACATCACAAGGCTGATGCCGTGAGTGCAATCTCTCTATTGCAGCTTGAGCTATTTCCCCGTTCACATAACCTCTCACCATCCCAAAAATCCCGACACACAAGTCTGGAGAGGAGGATGTGCCCATATGCACACATGTTTCCAGTCACCTCATATTTAAATTCAAAGGACTGTCCACTGCGTTGTTGGGTCTCTGCTTTTCCTGTGCAAACTATTCCAGTTTATGAATACCATTTGTTAGAGCACAGGATGGAATTCAACCAGTAAATAATTGTTATTCAGTCCTTGGTCTTCACAGGGTGAAACAACTGCTGGGAACCAGGAAAACCAGACTTAGGGGTCTAAATATTGCCTGAGGTTTAAGGCTGAGGATCCTGAGCCAAAAGAGGCCCAGTAAGGTAAGTGCCAAGACCTGGACCTTTCGTCTGCTTTTAACTCTTATTGCTTTGTGCATTTCCCTGTTCTGGCGATGTCTGGGGATTTTGACTTTGGTTGGCAGCTCAATTTGTGCATAGCTTTGGGGAGCACGTGCACACCCCAGGGTAAGTAGCAGAGCTCAGGGGTAGCACTGCAGCGTTCAGCATCATAGCACTTGGGATCTCTGACGATCTATCCTCAGTGCTTTTAATTGTTCATCATTTAGATCTTGTTCACTATTACTGATATTTTAGGGTGAGTTGTAAGTTGGTGTAAAAGGCTGAAATCAGAGAAAATTTGAATTTCTCGAATGGCTCTCTGCAGGCTGCCTGTCTGATCGAGGAGACAAAGAGCCGTGTGTACTACTGTAGAAGAAAACCAAAGAAAGAGCTATTGGGTAATTTATTACAGGTTTAAGACATAGATTCCAGTTTCTTCCACAAAAAACCTTTGGAACTGCATGAATATCAGTGGGATTGTGGCCTTGATCCCTTCTAACACCTCTTAATTTAAACATATGATATAGAATAGGATGTCTATTATTTTAAAATAATCCAGAACATCTCTCCCTCTGTTTTATTGCTATACCAGCACAGATACACCTATTTAAAAAAAATCTTCCTGTAGTTTCTACATAAAATGGTAAGCATTGTAGCCACAGCAGTGCTTCGCAGGTATACATATAGCATTTGAATCTTAAAAACTCTTTGGGGGCCAATTTTTTAGTGGATTATAATACTCAGTAATGTCGTGTTTCTGCCTGTAAGAAAAGCTTAAAAGCGTAAGTCGTATCAATATTCTCTTTGTTGAGACTCTACACCTTCAGGTGATACTCAGGTCATGCTAACAGTTCCCTATGCAAGCCATGAAAAAAAAAATTGATCATCTGAATACCAACCTGAAAAGACAGGCAGAGGTGAGAACATAATAATGGAGTTGTCCAAAAGGGGCAGAACTGTCAGGAAAGCATGTGCTCACCCTTCCAATGCTTGTCTGCTGAGAAGAATTCCTACGTCCATACATAAGAGAATGGCATTTTTTGACTGTGAGAAAAAATTCCAGGAGTTAAGTGTTAATTCTTTACTTCTGAATAAGCCTTTTTAGCCACCAACGTGCTTGCAACAAACGTGAGTAGAGCCCTTCCCAAATCTTCATTTGCGAAGCCTAGCCATGATGATGATGATGATGAATAAGCACATGGCAGTTCTTAATGTTACTAGAGGCTACATTGTATATTTTCACAATAGAAAACACTATAGAGAGGATCAATACTTCTTATTATTCATATTAATTAAGTTTTCTATCAAGATTAATCTTTAACATTCTCTCCAACAAGTCAAGATAAGGACATAGGTCAAGTACCAGGAAGCTCAACTTACAGAAACAGCTCCTTCCATTGCCTGCTGGAGTTCCAGGCAGGTCTGTTTTTTCTGTCCAAGTCATCAGCTGACTTATAGTTGCATTTCTTTACAGCTCCATTACTACAATAATAATGGAAGCACCAAATATCTTAAACTAAACACCACTCGCAGACAGTCAGACAGAGATAAACTTTAATAAAACTGTTTGGGAGAACAGTCTGCTCACTGATAAAGGATAACTCAGCACACACCCAGACATTTCCATAGTGTAAACATTATGATGAAAAGCCTGTACTGTTCTCATTGACTAGTGGTTGCAAATTTCAGACTCTGAAGGGGTCTGGTCTGTGCCTCTGCAAGTCTGCTCCGAAGAGCAGCTGGTGCAATCCTGGCTGCAATCATGGAAACTTCTGGGTCTGAAGGGGCATCTGGAGCACATCTGGTTGAAGCAGGTCTGCTTAGATTGGGTTATTCAAAGACTTGTACACGTGGTAGAATGGGAAAATTAATTCAGTGCAGTTTTAAGTTAAATTCACTGTGCCTCCAGTGAATCATCACATGCAAGGAGAGAGCTAAGGCTTAGGAGGAACATTTGCTCATTGATGAGTGGCTGTGAATTAATCAGTGGTAGAAAAATCACTTGGCAGCCTCATGAATCCTCAATGAATAGAAAGGCATTTTGCAGAACTGAAAAGCTAACTTTCCTTAAATCCTGTGCTAATAAATGGTTATTAGGATGTGAAATACAGTGCTCCATTCAGACAGGATTCTTCAAATGAAGGGAACAATCTCTGTTTTTCTACACCATTCATCAAGTGCACTACCACAGGTCTGTCCTTCCAGTTTTGGAATTAGCAATAATCCTAAAATTAAAGGAATAGACTTGAACTTTTAAATTTTTTATTTTATTTTATTTGTGTCCAACAAGCCCTTTGAAAAGGAGTTCCTCAGGGTAAGCAAGGCAGCTATGAGCAGGGCTGAGGCAGGGCTGTATAGCCCTTCAAGGTGGCTTACAGAAACAAGAGGTCTGTAGCCACCGTAACAGGCACACGCAAAATGCACAGAAGCCTGTGGATGAAAGAAGCTTTGGTCCAAGAAGCAAACTAACTGGTCCAGGACACTCAACAGTTGCACAAAACTTGCAGTCTCAGAAGAGAAAGAGAGGGGCAGAGCCACAACAATGACGGTGGGAACACACAGTCACTGCAGCTCTGCCTCTTAGATGTAGTGGTGGAGCTTGAAGCCCATGGCATTCCTGAGATCCGGCTTCTCACACCCACACTGACCTCGGCAAAGAAGCACCACAGCTCGTGCCAAGAAGGGCTGTGGAGCCTCTAGGCAGCACCTCCTGCCTCTGGTCACTGATGACCCACTGTCACCAAAAGGGCAAAGGATGGACAGAGGCTGCGGGGTCAGGAGAGCAGCTCACCACAAGCAGTTCAGTGCGGGCATTCTTTAGCCCTGAGGATACTTCAACTCTTGCAATAAATTGTTTTATGTGCTAAAATAGGAATCTTATTTAATTTACGTCAACAACTGACTAGTGCAATGCTGCTGGAAAGGATCAAGCACCTGAATCCCTGGCTCACGGGGGGATGAAATTGTGTTTGGCCATAACAGCAAAATGTTCTGGCCAGGGTGCAAAATGTTCCTACCAGGTTGCTATGAAGAAAAATGTCTTTTCGAGTCCTTCTTTGAGTTATGTTTTTACAGCAGGTACTCATCTAACCACGCTTTTGTGAGGCATTACTTTGTTTCTAGTGTGGTTTCCTTCCTTCTATCCTTATAACTCTGCTGTAATTACAGCAGCTCTTGGTTGCCAAGTAGAGAAACTTTCAGAATGTGTGCCCTAAAAATATCGAATGCTGTTGAGGTTATATTAATTTAAAAGGCAGAGTACTCCCTCTTTTTTTTTTTGGGGTGTGCTTTCTTGTTTTTTTCTTCTGGTTGGGTGACTTTCCATTTCTCTCCATAGGGAACCTCATCCCAACTATCAGCATCTCTCAGTGTCCTTTCTCACTGCCTACTAAATAATCTTGCCTACTAAAATCACATTTTAAGAAAAATAACTCAGATTAATTTCCATGGTGAGCCCTGACTTCAGCCAGCCCAACACATTTGCATCTTGTCTGCTCACTGGCACATCTCACCTGTCAGTGTCATCTCTTCACATTTAATGGAATGATATGTGTCTGGATTATTAATCCCAATAGCGCATCCGCTTGTTCTTTAGTTGCAAGTCTGGATCACAGCCATGCCTGTAGGAATCTAGAAGGAGAGGACTACGTCCAGCAGGCAACATCAGTGACCTAAACCTAGTGTCAAGAAACCTGTTCAGCTGCTTCAGCATCCTCAAATCCTCCATCTTCAGTCATGCAAGAGTTGCACACAATCTTATATAGTAGGTATAATACTACTGAAGTTGGGCCTGGAGAGAATGCAGCTTAAGCCATCAACTAATTAACTAATTTATTAGTGATTCCCTCCAGGACCTTGCCTAGCAGCGATTTACTTTTGTACCCATGTAATTTCTTGTGATTCAGTTTCATATGATGAGGCAAAACATCAGGAAGATAAACTGGGATGCACATTCTCTTCATCATCCTTCATATACAACCAACATGGAACATACTTTTTCCTGTTAAGACCCTTTTGGTGGCTGTGTCTCATCATCCCACCCTCACCTCTATAACTGACAAACCCACTCAATGGAACTAAAATGGCTTCTTGCTTTCTCTTCACCTTGTATGTTGATAGTGAGGCCCAAACTACCAGTGTTTTCCTCTTCCCTTAAAATACCTGATGTTCTCTCATGACTGTCCTGCTGTACCTGAGGGCGGCAGATCAGCGTCCCTCCACACCCCCTCCACCCAGTACCAAGGGCCTGTTTAGCACTTCCCTTCCACAAAAACTGCCTTCTTCCAAACAGCAGGAACTATTCCTCTCTCCAGCTCCTCTCTGTGCTAAGAAACCAGCTGTGACCCATTTAATGAAGGTGTGTTTAAAGATCTCATTGGCCATCACTTTATTTTGACGAGTAAGACCTGAAATAAAGCAAACTTTTATTTTAGATTTTGTTTCTGTGAACAAAGTTGAAATACAGGGAATAAGCATTAATGAAGAGCTTGGATATAAATGTCCTGGCATGTTTTTAATCTTTTAATTATACTTTGCATCTCAAGTGTTTTTTAGTAGGAAGTAAAATCCAGTTAATAAACAGAAACGGATTTCATAGTTGTACATCAGAAGTATACTCTGAGCTTCACTTCCAGATATAGAAAGCAGAGAGCTCATGAACATGTGGTATAGGTTGCTTTAATTAAACTCTAATCCATTAAAAAATTTAAGTATGATAAGCAACAAAGAGTGAAAGAATAAGTGCAAAAAAAAGGTAATGCACAGGAAATAACATTTATTCCCATGACACTCTCAAATACCTTTGGTGCCAGCCACCTCAATTACTGCAAATACCACTGGTTAATACTGGCAGTGAACTTTACCAGTGAAGAGAGTGCCAGATGCCTTCAAAGACTGATCCAACAAGCAGCCAGTGTGAAGGGAGGGATGTGGCATTTCTCCTTTGATGTGCAGCCTTCTGAAACAGCACGTTGAGACTGGGTGGTCAGACTTCACAGGAAAACAGGATTCTTCATCCTATTCAGCTACTGCAATTTTCAGTGCTTTGCAGAATGCTAAACTTATTTTCATTAAAGAATCCCAACTTCTCATATTTTGTTTTTTTATTTTGCTCTGAATTTCGACTGGATTTGACTGTCTCTAAACCAAATATATTCTGTATCCTGTAAGGAAAAAGGAGATATAATCCTCTGTAAATCTGTTGAACAGTTGTCAAGGAGTCATGTCAAAGAGTGCTAAGAGTTGGACTTGATAATCCTTGTGGGTCTCTTCCAACTCAGCATATTCTGTGATTCTGTATTAATAGTACCTTTTAAAGGTTACAAGCATTATTTTGTTTATATTTGACATGCTCTGGGTCAGATTTGCAAGCTAGGACAACTTTTTTTTTCAAATATGTGCATAGATTTATACTCTAGGTAAATCTTATCCAGTTTTCACTAAAAGCATTTAGCAAAATAGGACAGTAAAATGCAGTATAAACAACAGGTACCATGAAACTAATATACTGCCAACTTCAGGTGGTGTTTATATCACAAATCAAATATGATTTGGTATATTAAATCTATCTTGTCCTTTGAAAGATTTTATATGCAACTTGAAAACTCAGTCCAAAGCGTAGTTTGAAGTGGTTTATGATAGCTCCAATCAGAGAAAAAGACCATTTGGCACACACAGTTCCAGGTTTGTGAAAGTTGTCAGTATCCTTTATACTAGCGTCCTGCAAATAATGGCAGAAAAAATACTGAAATAGGTGTAGCCATGTAAAGAGTTGGATTTATAGTGCATCTTCCAGAAGATTGTCAGCCTTGATTCAATGACTACAGCTGGTGGAGATGTCCCAGGGAGAAGTCATTGTCACAGGTTAAGAAAAGCCCTTTTAATATGAATGGTCTATTTTCAGTTTTAACTTTGGTCAGATAACAAGAGGAAAGCAAAAAATCCAAGTATCTTTTGTTAGAGAAGCTGTTTATGAGTTCTCCACTGCCCATCACTGTAAGGCAGCCAGTCTGTCGGGCCCTGACTCTTCTCTGAGCCCCTTTTCTTTCAGTTTTTTTCCCCCCACCATTTCTGAGAGCATTCAAATCGCTGTTTAACTTCCCATTTACTGCTTGGGTACTTCACGGTTAAAGCACTCAGAGATGACTGTCGCTTTAGTATAAGGATCACTCTGGGAATTCAGTCTGTTACTTCTGGTACAGCAGCAGTGGAATACACAAAGTGCTACAGTCTCTATCTACCACTTATGCATTTCACTGCTAGTGAACGTTATGATCACTGTTTCACATTTCCCACTTCTTTGAAAATGTACCTATTTTTAAGCCCACAGTATTGCTGTAACTTCAAAATTATTTCGCATTTATCTTTTTTAGAGCAAGTGACCACAAAAGATTTTTTTTTCTGAACTACCTAAAAAAAGGGAATAACATTAAAAAAATTTTAAATCACTATTTAAAGAAGGTGGCAGCACAAGCACAGTGTGGAAATACATATTCTATCTAACCCAAAGGAGGTCTTTAAAGGTCCTGAAAGAAAGAATGCTCTAAATATTAGGATGAAAGAACAACTTCAAGTTTCTCACTCCTTCATAATTCTGTGTTCATGTGAACAATTCCTAGCGTTGTTCTGTCTCAGTTTCTCACACAGGAGGAATAAAAACATTGCAATACTTATTAACTCACAGAGCTCTACTAAGAAATACATTAGTGTTTTAGGTGCAAAATACTACACTAGTAGAGCAACAAACATGCTACACCTAGTTACTATGAAATACCAACTCAGAAGCTCTTACTATACAACAGTATATTTTATTACTAACAAATACAGTAATAACAAAACTACTGAACATGTGTATAAAGTTACCTGGTTACAAACAGAATTAGAAAAATGAAGGGTATTTATTGTGCATTTTCACAGGAGATTTTTCATCTTTCTCACTGTACTTCTCAGTAACAAGAATTCTGATTATTTTTAATGGGGAAAGTCTAAAAGAAAGAGCATATCCCATTTAAGGCAATAAATTACAAATGCTAAAATGCAGACACTGTAATATAAAGACATTCCATTTTTAATGTATGACGGATAAAACAAGTAACTTTGGTTTATCAGAACTATAGTTCCTGTTGTTCCAGCATTTTCATGCCCTTTGTACCATGCAATTTTCATTGTTCAAAGCATCACCATGAATGCTGCCCAAACTCAAACACAGTAATTTCCCTGCATAATATCAAAATATTGAGAAATATTCTTAGTTATCAAATGCAAGATGATGGACAGTCTTACAAAATGCATTGACATGTTTTGAAAACAGCAAAATCCTGTTTCCAAATTATCTCAAGTAATAAATCCCATTGGCTCTTAAAAAATCTTGACTCAATTGAAGCCAAATGATGAAATTGTTATCAGCATCAGTAGCTCTTGAGAACCACCCTATCATAAGAAAGGCTACGTGTATTAAGGCCTTTTTGATTTAGAGAAAATACATTACCGTAGCATATAGAAAACTAAGCTTTGTAGAAAAAGTATTAAGGCCATCTTCTGAGTAAATAGATTGTTAAACAAGTTTGCATATTAATAACTCAACACATTATTTTTTGCAAGATATTTCTCTACAGAATATATAAAAAATTAAGTTACTCTCATAGAAACACCGTGAAACGAGCTTTCACTGCAGCTCAGTACAAAAACCCAAAGTGTGTGCTTCAGATTCTGCCCACCAAGGCCAGGGGTCTGAAGTGTTCCTTCGGTACAATGCTCTGGAACACCATGCCAGCAGAGGCTCCAAGAGGCATTTTTCTGAAACAGTGCTGCCCCTACTGCATCATCCCTGTGACAGGACACACAAGTGCCTAGCCAGTCTCACCCTAGATAATGGTGCATGTCATAGATAAAGGTACAACCTGCTTTACTCAGAACTGACTCATGTTGTCTGATCATCAGGGGACACTTGGCTTCAGCAACCCCCTAAGAGAAGCATGTGAACTTTCCCAAGTTTGTACAATACATACAAATACAGCAGTTCTAAAGATTGACCTTATGTAGTCAGTTATTTACAAAATTCATTTTTATGTACAAAATAAATTGCTATAATTCCAGATTCCCTTTCATATTCAGTGTACAAGCTACCATAAACCAGTGCTGTAAGTGATAAAACAAGACACAATTTAGAGAGTATTTATAAATTTGTGTATCCCTTATTTAAGTGATATTATTGTTTAAGAGACAGTAAAAAGAGAAAAAAATTAACAAGTGTTAAAAAATATCAAAGAGGCAGATGGAACTTTTATATCTTGAAAAGTAACAGTGCTTTCTAAGCATTACTTTAATGCAATTTATCACAAAATGTTTATCTCTCATCTTTTTCTTACATTACTGCCATGTCCTACAGAACTTCAATTTCCATTATTCCTGGATAGGATTAAATACAGTACATTATTGTTAGCTGTTTCCACAACAAAACATACATTTTTTAAGTGCAAAGCAAGATATGTGTGTTTTTTAATAAGGCACAGAATATCCATTATTTCCAGTGTAACACAGAATTCATGTCAGTTTTATTAATTGCAAATGTTCATATAAAATTTCAATCTTTCAAGGATTTGAACTGTTTCCTGAATCCAACTCTCTTCTGGTGTCTGAAGCTGAGTAGACAAGTAGGGATATGGAAGCTGACTGTGAGACATCAGGTATTTGGGAATAGCTGCTTTGTAGTGGAGGAGATTCACTAAAATCATTTTTAGGAATTATTCTGCAAGTAATAAAAAAAACCAGTCAATTTTAAGCACAGTGCATTACAATGGGAAAAAAATGAGCAATGAAATCATAATGTATTTTCAGTTGTATTCTTTTCAAGAGAATGCAATACAGTTCTGTAAGCTTTTCCAAGCTTAGGGTCACTATTGTTGTTTTTCAGATCCATCACCATTGAAGTGCAGTCATAGATTTTTTGGAGCTGAAGCTCCAGCACTCAGCACTTACATAGAAAAGGAGAATCCTACAAATATACAAAATAGCCCATATGCTAAAGACACATGGCCACATGGAGCAGTCTGTAAGTTCTCTTGACAGCTACTGTGGGTTAGCTGCATATTGAGAGTATACTGATTCTTCAGAGAAAAGGAATGGAAAACTTACAACAATAGTGGCAATGTGCATAAACAAGCAAATGATTGAGTTCAGGTGCCTTACCTTCCTTCACCTACTCTCTTCATACTCTCAGTCAAGCTACTCATATGACATGTGCCATCTGCTTTGTTTCTTCTTTCCACCTGATCCATGGTCAATTTAGAACCAGATAACATTTGATCTCCACTGTTTTCACCTTCCTCGACTCTTCGGGCTGATGTTCCCTCTGCCTCTATCTCTTTCTCAGATGTCTCTGGAGAGGTTTTAATTTCTGCAACAGTTTCTTGGCTTAAGTAATCATGATTAGTGATTGCTACTGCAGAAGTTCCATGATTTGTTGCACCACCTGTACTGGTACCCATTGACTTTGAAATGACTTTAAGTCTGTGTGAAGTTGACTTGTAGTGCTTCTTTTTGTGTTTAACTTTGGAATTGTGTCTCAAGAAAAATTCACATGACTCTTGCAGCACTCTTCGACTCTCACTTATTGGACTGAAAGAGAACACAAGCACGTAACTGAATGAAGAGGATAACCTTGGCTATAATGTGATAAAGACTCAGACATAAAACCCTGACAGAACAGCAACCAGTGATGCAATCTGAGATGGATGTTAATGAACAAGAAAAAAAAATTATATGTGAAAAGAAAAAAATCTGATCATAATAGTGCCAAAGTAATTATGTTTGTGGAACAATTAAATAAAGCAGATTTCTACGTTTCTTACTTCTGCAAGCTGGTCTTAATGACTTCAGTACATTAATGATCTAAGAGAGGAAAGAAGGATTAGCTCATAAGCAGCTACATTATCAAGTTAACTTTATATAAAGTAAACCTCATTCAAATGAAGAAAGGTAAGCATTATAAAAATTACTTCATTATTTTTAAATCCTTGTAGCTGAAAGCAGTTAACATCTGAAATACAAGAAAAAATTATACAGGAAATGGAAAAAAAGGGTAGAGGGAAAGGTAGCCATAAGCTGACCATTGAAGAATGTAAATGTAAAATCAAAGGAGCTTAAGGACTACTGCCTTGGGAAATCCAAAGAAATAAAACAATCTAAACCCACAGTATAATTTATAAGTAATAGATAATCTAAAAAGAAATAATCAAGGAATAAGAAAGTATTGAAAAATTACAACTACAAGAAATGGAGATGAAATTTATAAGCTGCTTAAATCCATAGATATAAATTTACTAAAATTAAGTAATAAAACTGAATACTCCTCTTTCAGAAAAAAAATAAAGAACACTAGATTTATGCAATAAAAGTGATAGTAAGGAGAGTTCAATAAATATTAATTTTAAAACAAGATAAGCCTGGCAGAGAAGAAAAGCAGACGATACTATTATTGCATGACAGTAAACACCACAAAGTACTGTGTCAAATGAAGTGGTCACAACACATGAAAGGAACTAAACTGATGACTGAAATTATCTTCCCTCCTTCGATTCGAAACCAGAGATGTATTAGCCAATGCTAAACACAGCAACATGCCTTCTGCTCTACAAAAGAGAAATCAGCAGAGGAAAAAAATTTCTATCTTCTGAGAATGTCAAAAAGTCACTGCATGTGTAAACCTTCCCCCAACTCCAATGGAATTTTGCTGGTGCCCAAAGGCAGCATTTAAAGTCTGAAAAAGAAGTCTCAGGACAACATTTTGATTACTTGAGCTATATATAAAGAAACATGTCTTAAAGCCAACTTTAAGAACACACTTGAACAAACAGGAATAAAAAAATTTTTCTTACTCTCTTTTGCGGTTTCTGTTGAAGAAATTGGCCCATTCAGAACAGGTCTTCTTACTTCCCACCCAGAACACTGGAGATATGCCGACAATTAATGTCAGCAAATATTTCATCAGAAACAAAAATATTTCTGGTCTTGCTAGTGCCTTTGCCTAGAAGATAAAGTTTAATAAATGCAAAGAAAAAAATACACTTGTTGATTTATTTTTTTAAATGCAGAAAACAAATTACGTAAATGAGAGACCTTCTCCTTATGGCTGTTGTTCTTTGTTGAGGCTTGTACTGCAGGCAAATGTTAGACATGTACAGTCAAGTCAGACACGGTTCATGTCTACAGCTGAACACACACAGAGATTTTTTAGATGGAAATATTTTTCTTTTAAATTGAAAGGAAAGGTAATTTGGGGAGCAATAACATTATAAACATGTTCTTCAGAGATAAGTATGTATGTATAAGATTTATCCCTTCAACTTAAAAGAAACAGCCAGTGGATCACAGAATCACAGAATGGTTCATATAGGAAGGGACCTTAAAGACCATCTAGTTCCAACCACCTGCCATGGGCAGGGACACCTTCCACTAGACCAGGGTGATCAAAGCCCCATCCAGCCTGGCCTTGAACATTTCCAGGGATGAGGCATCCACAACTTCTCTGGGCAACCTGTTCCAGGGCCTCACCACCATCAAAGTAAAGAATTTCTTCTTAATATCTAATGTAAACCTACTCTCTTTCAGTTCAAAGCTGTTCCACCTTGTCCTGTCACCGCATGCCCTTGTAAAAAGTCTCTATCCTTCCTGTAGGCTCCCTTCAGGTAGTGTAAGGATTAGTTGGGAGTTAATCAGATTAGACAGCATCTTCAAGGAGCCACAGGGAACTACACAGTAGCTTTCTGTTTACTGCAAAATTAATCCACCTATTTGCAGAACTGTATCATAGGAGCTGAGACATTTAACTCAGTAAGAGATCATTATCTTCTCCCATTCTGCAGATTTAATTTATGTTACCTGGCTTATCTGCCAGCCCATCTATGAAAGTCACTATTTTTGTTAGGCAGGTAACATTAGCCACTTAAACTGAAGTTTGTTTTCATTTGGTTTTGATCTGGCCAATGTAACAAGAGTCTACAAGCCAGCTCAGGTAAGCCAAAGCTGAGCATGCCACTTTAAGCTACTCCACAATTAGCACACACTGTCTACTATAGGGACAGAGCCCATAAAATAAATCTTTGTTAACATTTCCTGTTGCTATTTCTTCTTTCCAATAGGCTAATTAAATGATGAAAATACATGCTCTTTCCTGTGTTATTATGCCAAGCTCTTATATTTAAGCACTACAAAACAATTTTGTTGATTTATTTTTTTTAACATAAGTGTCTTGTTTTCAACCTTATATATTCTAAACCATTTAGGCTGATACGGAAATCAGAATAAAACCCGCTGAAGTCAAAATATACTTGTTAAGAAACACTATTGGAAGCACAAATAACCAAGCTGTCTGTGAACTGTGCTACTCTCAGCTTACACTGACTTCAATCCAGAGGATAATAAATAATGTTTAAGGATGTAAAGAGATCAACCCTTATCATTTCATAAAGCCTGTGTTTATATTTCTCATTTTTATGATATTTTATTGCAGCAAAAACAGAGATGGTAAGTGTAATGCAAAGAAAGATGACATGAGACACTTGCATTTCTCTTAGGGATGTTTGCTTGTATGTTTGTTCTTAAATGGAAGGAAACAAACCACAAATTACTTGTAAGTAATATTACAAATTACTTGTAAGTAATTTGTAATACAAAACTCCTTGCAATTGCAAGAGATTTAATCCACAGAGAGCACTGAACACAGGCAGATTTAATTTAAAAGCTTTTCCAAGGAAGTTTTTAAGAGTCAAATATTAAATACAATCACCTCCATAATTTGAAGTGCTGTTGAGTTTTTTTTCTTTATTTGCTTTTTCTTTGGTTGTTTTTTATAAAGAATTCTTTGCATTTCTGAAAATCAGTCTGCAAATGACAACTATTGTGGAAAAAATATACCGGAAATTTGTTCTGTAATTTCAAGTGTTTTACATTTCTACACTTCGAAGAAAAAAAAGACAAAAGTGATTTTAAATCACTGGTTATAAGCAGCATTTAAAATTCAATTTAGTCTGGATCTTCACAAATCACTATTTCAGCTTCAACTGAAATTGATGAAAATTCAACTTACGCACTTTGATACTGAGCTAGGCACCCAAGTACTGAGCAACTACTTTTAGGAACAAATATCGTGAAGAATGATCCTCCTCCAAGGCAAATTTCTAACATGAAGTTCAAATATCGTAAAGGTTATATATTCTGTTAGACCTGTGAGTTGGAATTTAATTGCTGAGTGCTACCAATTCAATTAGTGAAAATTTTCAAAGCAAAAGTATCATTCCACTGATTTTGACTTAAAAAAGAATTAATTGCTCCATGTTCTTGAACTGATTACTTAATGTGAAAATAACTTACTAATTGCATGGCAGATACAGTGAAGCATAAGGGGTTTTGTTAGTTAACTTTACAGTATTATTTATAAAGGAAACTGTTACTTGCCTGATAAGGACAAGGAATATGGTACTGGTCACAGTGGTCAAACACCCAAGTCGTTTCCCAGATTTTCCGGTTGACCAGTTCATAAACATAACATCCAAGAAGTGCTACCAGTGGCACCAAGTATAAACCACTAAAAACTCCAATTCTGATCATGAATTTCTTTAGCTTCTCCTGGTTCCTGCCATCGTGCTGGATGACTTGGCGCACGTGATTTAAAGAAATAATACCAGCTAAGAGAAGAGAGAGACCGAAAAACACACAAAGGCACAGCGGCAAAAGCACAAAGTACAGAGAGGCATCCAGATCATAGAGACCCACAAAACAAACTCCACTGATATTGTCTCCTTCAACTTTGTTCATCGCAAGGAGCATAATGGTTAGAAAACCAGGTATTCCCCAGGCAACTGCATGGAACCACATGGCCTTTTGTGCAATAGCTTCACAGCTCCATTTTCTTCCCGCTGCAAGGAACCAAGTGATTGTAAGAATCACCCACCAAATAGTTCCTGCCATAGTGAAAAAGTACAAAACCATGAAAAGGACAGTACAGGCTTTGTTTTGGGAGCCAAGAACAACCGTTTCACCAATTTCTAACTTATCATCTGCCTCATTACAGGCAGTTTTGTTCCCAAGTAAAAATCCAATAAAGTACATCAGAGAGACTATGCTGTAACAGACAGAGTAATATATGATCGGTCTCTCTGGGTACCTAAACCTTTTAACATCAATCAGAAAAGTCAGGAATGTGAAAAGTGTAGCACAAAGACAAAAGATGGAAACTATTCCAATGAAGCTTTTTGCCACATCCAATTCATAATTTTTGAAGTACATATTGGGACATGGGGGTGCGCACTGATCAATTCCTAGAAACTTGTAGCCTTGTCCATTGGTAGTGTGGAGGTGCCGGGGACACCAGAATCCATAATCCCTTCGGATCTGGCCTGGGGTCTTCCGAGTTCCATGTATGTTTGTGGTTACAGCAGCAGTGGCAGGAACGGTCTCATCACAATTAGTTAGTCTGAATAAATAAACAGAAGAGGAAATATCTCAATATCCCTAATTCTCAACTAGAATTACTTTTTAGAAATACGAAAAAAATCTGATCCTAAGCATTGTTAAATTTTATAGACAATGCAAACGTGCATTATATGAAAAATAAATCAGATGGCACTGTAAAAACCAAACTTCAAATTTAGAAGACTTCAAACACATTTATTTAACTGTTGCTCTGTAGCTGTTGTTTCATAAACTATAAAACCACTACTCAAATTGTAACCATTCTTTTAGAGTTTTAAATTCTATTGAACTTTTACATACGTATATAAAATATTTACAGTAGGGTTTTTTTGAATTTGGATAACAATAGACTGTTGCAGACAGCAAAAAATCTTGTCAAAACGCAAGCTGCAATCAATCAAGGAAGAAGGTTGACATCATTAATTCATGACTAGTACATAATCATTATTATAATTTTTTGTGTTATACTGCTATCTCATTGTCAACAACAATAAAATATCTAACTGAAAAAAATATAAGCAGAAAATACATGCACTGTAAAAAATTAACAATATTTTAGCAATTTTATAGCTCTATGATGTTCTTTTAAAAACTGCTCAAGACTCAATTGCTCCACGGTTTAATTGGACACAAGAGGTGATCTTTTTACATGGATAATATCATATTAGCAGTGCTGGACTTATATTCAAATTAGATTATATAACTCAAGCAGGTCAGCATTTGCTCACACTGGGATTTATGTTCACATGCATTCCAAGTTAAAGTGCATGTTTAAAAAGAACAAGTTTTGCATTTTAGCTTTTAAAGTAAGATTCTGTTATCTCAACAGTCTTTGTCAAACACTATTACAAGAGTCCCTCAATTCAGTTTGCAAGCTCAGCTTGAGTTAAGAACCCCGTCAGTTCTTTGTTTCTCTGCATTATCATGCTGTCCAAGTAAATCCAGACTAATGAAGAAAACTGATTCTGTGGCAGACTCTTTCATTAACCACAGGCCAGAGCATGATGCATGGACACATTCACCCATGTCTTAATTGGCATTATGTATGTCTGTAAGAAAAGTACAAAGATCAGTGTTTACAGAGCCATAGTGCTGTCTACTCTTTTATACGGATCCGAATCATGGGTCATCTACCGCCACCACCTGCGTCTCCTAGAACGCTTCCATCAACACTGCCTCCGTACAATCCTAAACATCCACTGGTCAGATTATGTGACCAATACATCTGTTCTAGAACAGGCAGCAATCACAAGTATTGAGGCCATGTTGCTGAGAAACACAGCTGTGTTGGGCACCGACTCCCTAAGATCCTGCTTTATGGTGAACTTGCCACCGGCTGCTGCAAGAGAGGAGCCCCGAAGAGAAGATACAAGGACTCCCTGAAAGCCTTGGCCATACTGATCAACATAACTGGTCTACTCTGGCCTCCAATCGGGAGGTCTGGAGACACACCATCTATAACACTGCTGCTTTTGAGAAAGCACGCAGGATCACCCTTGAGGAGAAAAGGCAATTCAGAAAGAATCGTGTCTTGCAGAATATTCCACCTAAGGAGTCTTTCTGCTGTGCCTTTTGCAACCAGACTTGTCTATCGCGTATTGGCCTTTTTAGCCACCAGCGCGCTTGTAACAAACGTGGGTAGAGCCCTTCCCAAATCTTCGTTCGCGAAGCCTAGCCATGATGTCTGTAAGAATACGAAAGTGTGACTCTCACTATTCCAGTTACTTCCCATCCTCATGCCAGAAGGCTCCAGCAGCAGGATCTCTGCTGCTGTAACACCCTGCATTCCACGGACTTCTCAGTATTGGCTACCAAGGAGACATCACTTCACATATGAACAGAGACGCTTCATTTTCAGTAAATACTAGCAGTAATAAAATAATTTAAAGCTGCGGTAAATCCTGCAAAAAACCATAATTTAATTTAAAATATCACATCTTGAGTAACTGGATTCATTTGTAATTTTCCCGATTTTTCAAAACAATCCCTGAAGATATTTGCTGTGCCCCTTCAGGGCAGTACTGTTGCACAGAAGCTCACACTAGATGGGAAAAGTTGATGCCTTCTTGTTTTAAAACCCCACAACTTCTATTTTTCTGCAGAATTACAGGAAATGGCATTAATGCCACTTGTCATATTCACTCCAATACTGATTTCTACCACAGGTCATGTACAGGACTACTGTCCCAGCTTTCCCTCAGCCCTACCACAGATTAGCAACTGCATAGGGGTTAGAAAAATTATTTGGAGTTTCCAGTCTCTGCTCCTTTCCTGTACCTCTTGACCTGATGTGTGTTAAAAAAAAAATCTGGCCTCAATAATTCATAAATATCCACAGTTGAAGGTCAGAATCTCAAGAAGATTGCACTGGGGTGCTTTCAGTGGTTTCCATTTAAAATATATAGACATCTTTTCACCAAATATTGTATTATCTATCTGAAAAAGACACATGAACACCTTTGAGAAATAGCTGAAATTTTAAAAGAGACTTTTGGCGGCAGTACAGGAAAAGCAACACAAGACTAAGTTTGCACATTTAAGCAGTTAGGAGTGAGATAAGGCTTCTACTATTTAATGCTCAAATACAGAATATTCTGTATTTCATTATCTTACAAGCAGTTACTTCTAAACTCCCTAATGAAGTAAGCATGATCATCCCTAGTTTAGAGATCAGAAACCAAAGCAAAATCTATGCAGTAACATATAATAGTTTAAACTTTCAGAAATTTACAGTAAAAAAGCTTCCTTTTGCAGGGACCTGAACACTGAACTGTTGCAGAGCTTTGTTGCAAAAAAAGTCACAAGCAGAAAATGCAGGTGATCATTTGAATAATGAAAAAATTTCAATGAAGAAATGGTCCCATGCATAAGCACTGCAGGGTCAGCGCAATAAGGAAGTTACAGCAAGGTGGTATTTAACATTCTGCTTCAGATTTTCAACTCAGTCCAGGTCACATATGAAAGTACCACTCCCATCACCTGTCAATATGAGAAATACCCCACCTGGAACATTCCAGTTCTTCAGGCCATGCAATTCCAAAAGTGTCCATCAACTGCTCACAGTCAGAATACACTTTCTCACAGAGGCTTCGACAAGGGTGAATCACATGAATTTGATCCAGGCAGGCAGGGACAAAGGCTCTACACAGAAATGTGTGGACGTCTGGTGAACAGTGAAGATTCATGAGAATAAGAAAAGGCTACAGGGAAGAAAAAAGCTTTGGTTAGCAATCTAAAAAAGATAATTCAAGCCATTGAAACTAACTTTCATCACTATGGCTCACATTTGATCCCCTGTAGGTTTGAAAAGATACTAGAAAATAGTGTTTGTTCAGCAATTGCGAAAAAGCAAAACCTGCTGGTCTGAGTAGCAAAGAAGCTTCATTAGCACTTCCAGCCCAGCCCTTGCCCCAGGAATCTTGGCCAATCTGTGACTATTCGAACCTGATTTTTCCTACTTGTCAACATTAGAAATCTAAAAGGTATTGCAAAAGCCCAGGATTTTTAAAAAATAGGGTAAAACATTGAGCTCCTTTGTATACCAGTTAGCTTCTAAACAAGTGCCCTGAGATTTTTAAAGGTGTGTCTGTTCCAGTTGTTCCTGTTAGATTACATTTTCAGTCCTAAGTGCTGCGTTGTACTCATCTTCTCTCATGTTGGAGAAGTTTGGGGTTTTTTTGATTAATGAGGTCTAAATATCATTTCTCATTTTTGAAACATCTCATTTCAAATCTCTCTCAACATGACTGCAGTGAGTAACTGATGACTGTTCTTATTAGAGAATTCATAGAATGAAATTTTCTGCCCAACGCATTCAATTCATTATTCACAGTCAGAGAGGTTTTTAAGGAAAAAAACCCCAACCTTCCTGCTCTACGTTTTATCAGTTTTACTATTAGGGCAAATTGTTTTAGCCAAAATACTACCATGTGGTTAAATTTCAGACAAACTAGGAGTTCCTGGTCATTTTTGCAAGTGCTTCTGAGTTCAGAACACCATCCTCACTTCCATCAGCTTTTAAGTATCCCAAATATACCCTTACCTGAAGAGCAAGTCTTACTACTGAACATGCAGTTTAAAAGAAAAGACATTGGCAAATAAATTTACGCTTTCAAACTGGAGTATCTACAAGTCCTCAAAGGACCTTGGTAATAAACACAGGAATGTGTGGGGAGAGGGGAAGAAAAGATCAGGCAGAGCAAGAATGACATAAAAGTGCTTTATGAAAGAAACAAAAAAATTGTTGGCACTACCCTTCAGAGCACTCCAGCTGTGTTCTGCATCTGCAGATGCCATGACAACAGGCACACAGAATTTTGATCCCCTCTCTGAACGTCTGCTCTGGAGCTGCCTTTGTAGGAACCCAAGATCTGAGTATTTCATGACAAGGAGAGAAATGTTGTCCTGGTATACTGTGTTCCAGTTCTGTAAATTGGATTATTTCCTAAACACTGCATGGCTTCACAGGAGAAAGTAGTCAGGCGTTAACCCTAAATGAATTAAATTCCCTCTGCATAATTATGATGCTTCTTTTCTTTTCAATTGTTAATTTATATTTGCTCTGTTCTTCCTGGCACTTAGGATAAAATAAAGACAATAGCCTAGGTAGTCATATTCAACTCCTATAGAAATTGTGTTTACTTTTGACATTAAGTCTTGCACGGATTGTCTTGATTGTTTTGAATTCTTCCTTTTTGTCACCCATAGTTCATCTCAGTTGATAAAAAGTAATTCTCTAGAGCAAGTTTTGGGTTGCCAGTCAAAAACTTTCACAGACTTCAGTAAAACAGAAATACCTTCTCTAGAAAAGTAAGGATTTTTAAAAAACACAATATTTTTATTTACAAAAACAACTCTACCAGCTCTTTTGATAAGCAACTAACAGTTTTTAAATAGAATTTTCCAACATAGCTAATATAGCTATGTATTGTAAGCTCGCTCCTTTGATATAGAAAATGAGTATAAAGAAAGCGTTGGCTGGTAAAGAAAGCCAGGGCATAAAACCAACCTTTACCATTTTAACAGAGTTTCTGCTGTATAAAGCCACTTAAAAGATAAAATATCACAAGAATCACTACACAATGATACTGTATATCAGAGGTAGACAATGACAAACAAAAATAAAATGTTTCCAAGACTTTTACTAAAGCATGTTGTTGTTGGCTAAACACTGTTGTTTAAAGAACATATTTTATTTAAATCCAAAACCACCTTAACAGATAAGTTGAAAAATGCAAATTTTTAGGAAGAAAGCTATGCTTAGCCTGTAATGTAATCAGAGTAAAGGACTCAGCTGCCAAAAGTAATTGTCGATACAATGTTTCTTTCAGCTAAAAATACTTACCTTTTGACACCTGAAAGTACGAACACAAGAGCAAGAAGTCTGATGTTCTGAAAACACAAGCTAACCTTACAAGTCAGACCATTTAGCTGGACACCCCATTCTCACCCTGTCTGGTAACAAGGGGGATGTAACCAATCTGACATCTCTCCCAGTTTCCTACAACCAATGGTTTAGGAAACAAGCTGCAGATTATAACATGACCACTGTGTTGAAAAGACATTCACAAACCTTTCTTCCTGAAATGCATCTAATCCCTTTTTCAACCATTTAAGCTTAAACATTTTGTAAAATATAATAGTAGTAAGTTATCTTGCATAATTTAAGCAGGCATCGCTGAAAGATACTGCATTTTATTTGTTTATTGTAACTCTTGGTTTTGCAACCTAATTCGTGTTTTGACAAACAGCTAACAGATTGCACTCTACTTTTTTCATATATTTATACATTAGTATAGTAATACTTTCAGTTTTGATTTCTATTCCTTTCATACTATACTTTACCTTCTATTTACCTTGACTACATTCGAACACTGACCTCACATTTGCACTGTGACAAAAACTCTTTCTGAGTGACAACAACCAATTTAATACTGTGCCCACCCACTTGTACAGACAGTGGGAGTTATTTTTCCTCATACTTATTACTCTGGGAGTAATTTTTTTTCCCATACACATTACTATGCATTTTCCAACCCTAAATCCCACCTACCATTTTATTGTCCAGTTGAATCTAGCAGATTCGACTGCTGAAAGAATCTGCAATTCTTTCATCAATTTTGTTTTCTCAGCAAATTTATTATCTATCCCTCCTCTAGGTCCATTTATGAATTAGCTGTGTATCAGAGTTTTCTGTACAGATAAGTAGGGGGAACCACTCTAGTTACTTATTTGCTATAGCATGAAACTATCAGCTCATGATTTAATAACCCTTACTGTGAAAAAACATTTATTTATTCATACTTTTCTTCTTAGGCAGGGAAGTACTGGAAAATAAAGTCCCCAATGGGTTACCAGCAGAGTTTCTTTAAAAAAAACATAGGTTATGACCATGTCAAAACCTTTTTGAAAACTGAAGTATAACATACTGTCTGAATTACCCCTTTCAACAAACGCATTGAGTCCCTCAAAAAACTCTAACAGATTTTACAGCCAATGAGTTCCCTCAACCAAAAAATCTCTATAAAATGTAAAACTTGGCCTCAAGCACGTACAAATGGGATTTGTAAAATACAAATTTATTTTCAGCAACAGCCTGCTTTTACCATTTAAGAACAGCAGAAGTAGTAGGGAACTGTGTCTGGAACTTTGCTAACAATTAGGTATCTTTAAATGTGGGCTTCACTTCCAGTTGGCCAATTTGGAAAAGTTTCATCAGAGAAAATAGCATGTCTGCAGTTCCTGATGGACCATAAAACCAAAATCTTACCAAAACCAAAGTATTTTCTCCCCCAGCTGCATCGCCTGGAAGGAAAAAGTGTAAAGGCAAGATCACAAGCTCACTGACAGTAAAATTCAGTTGCTTCAAGACCACTTTATCTGAACCATGGATGTCCCAACGACAAACCATTTTTTATCCAAGTGATTAGTTGGGTAAGCTGCACACATGCACACACTGGTGTCCTGAGTATGCAAGTTTGGGATTAAACTCAGAATCTTGTACCATAGTCCTCCCCTCTTCAGGAAGTTCAGGGTCTGCCCGTGGTACAATCAAACAACATAGGCTCTTCCAGGAAACTAGGGCACTTGGCATTTCTAGCATTAGCAACCACTGCCCTGTCATATGAAGAAGAGAGATGAAAATCTGCAGATTTGGTGATGGCAATGCTAAAAATAGAGTGAAGACAGACTCTTTAAAAACCAGAAACGGAGCCTCACACAGCTAATGTAACTCCTAAAATAAAAATTCTCATCTTCCTAACAATGGGAAACAAAACTCAGTAAACATAACGCAAACTAGAATATAGTAACAATCTAAAACCAACCAACTAACCAAAACCCCAAACAAACAAAAAACCCAAAATCCAAACCATCAAACTAATAGCAACTTCAAACTCAATGATGATGTAGTCTTTAACAGCAGGAGGGGCACTGCCTCAAGCAGTATTAGTGAAGAACTGAGGACTGTGAGACGCAAACTTTCCACTAACAAAACACCAACATCTGACTTGGTAAATTCTAAATTCCTTATGAGGTGTGTCTATGTTATATCTTCTCCAGAGACAAAGCCAAACTACCTCAGAAATCCAGTTATGGTGTGGTCCTACAAACAGTAACACAACTAAGACAAGCGAAAACAAATGTTACAAAATACAGAATAAAGGTCTAGGTGCAAACATGTTCTTAAACGAGCTTTACCAACAAGTAAATTGCAATCGAGAACTGTACATGGATCTTGTACTCAGGATGCTTCTGTTTTGTGCTTAGCAGGCTTACAATTCCAAGACACAAGAAAAACAAGTTCATTATTCCAGGCAGACACTGAAAATGCTCTCTTGTACCTCATTTCAGTTTTATCCTAGAGAAAAGCATTACCAGAAATGATCAGACGTCGCGGGGTTTGGGATGTATGATAACTACCAAGATATGTCAAAAAAAGTAAGGGAAAATATTCTTCTGTACTCTGCTGATTAATGTCACAGAGATACTCACATAATATAGAAAACAGTGGACCGAAATATCAAGGTCTTTGTTAGAATCAGCCACAGCAAACCTTGATTGTAAGAGACAGGAAATATCTTGAATTGCTGAGATATACAGAGGATTAGAGCCTTTGTTCAGCCACTGGAGCCAGGTATCTAAGAGAGTAACAACCTACTTTCCTAACTACTGAGGTCTAACTGCAAGTTAAAACATTTAGCTTAGTTAACCCAGTTAACACTGAGGTTTACTAAGTTAAACAAGGACAGACACCAACTGTCTCAGTGTTAAGCAATGTCACCTCTTCCTTGGTTTCATACAAATCTTGTGACCTAAAGCAACAGCATTACAACCTTGTTGGTTACATAACAGTGTATTTCAGTCTCTGAAGCAAAGGCAGGCTTAAATCTGTATTTCTACAATTATACTACACTGTGTACCCGAGATTCCTACCTATATTAAAGGTACACACTGTTATTCATGAAACTGTATATCTGCTTTACAGGAAATAACACCTACCTAAATAATGGAGTCATAGAGTATCTCAAATTGGAAGGGATGCATAAGGATCACCAAGTTCAACTCCTACGCTCCTCACAGGACACTTTCATGATTAATAATTGAAAATTATTAATAATTTACAGTACAAACATGCTTACTGTCTAGTAAGTGTCACTATAGAATTGAAGTACAGCCCCAAGCCTTAACCCAAATATATGTGCATACATATATGTTTTCAGATGTGATAGTTGGGAAATTTGTAACAAACGTGGATAGAGCCTTCCTAAATCTTCATTTGCGAAGCCTAGCCATGACATGACAGCTAGGAAATACAGCCACTGTCAATCACAGTGTACATAAATGGTCTCAGAATAAGAGACAGTAATTACTCTTTATATTCACAGAACTATACTAACAATTAATCTTCACAGTATCTTTAGTCACTTTTACAATGATAATCTGTTTCAATTAAAAACAGCAGAACAAGTATGGCACGGTTGATTTAATCCTACACTGTCGTTACAATAGAGTTATTCTGGACTGGACGCAAACAGGATTAGCATCATGCCCAGAGAGATTAATGCCTTCATATAGTACTCCTAGATGGGCTGGCAAGCCCATCTGCTGATGGTCACAGTGAATCACCTGCCAAGAATCTCTGACTCCTAGTTCATGCACAATTAACTAAGTCATGATAAATAAACATCCGAACACATGAAACTAAATGAAGGATGAAATTTTCAAGTTCAATTAGATTCAAAGCAAGGTTGAGAAAAGAGTAGGTTCTTCCCATTGGAAGTTACACTGATGGATTTAGATCAAAGGCAAGTTAAAGACACTTTTAATTTCGTATGTAAGGATTTTGCAGGAGGCCAAGGCAGTTTAAGTGTCAGCGTCTTGTTGCTACATGTCTGCTAAAAGTTGCTACTTAACAGCAGAACTGCAAAACAGAAACATGGTGCAGCTCATGAAAGTTAGTGCAATGTCAACCATCCTTTATATTACCACAGAACATGGTATGAACTCATCTGGGGGCCCATATATTCCATGTTCCTACCTGAGTTGTGGGTAATAATCAACTACTGCTGGCATCAGCAAGTATCAGTCATAATCTATATTTTCTCAACTCCATTAAAATTACACGGGTAAAACAACAAAAGTTTTCAGGACTAAAATTCACTGACAGGAACAAAATATTTTAGATATGAATATATAAAATATATACATTATAAATTTGAATACATATAAGTTTAATATACATTATTAGTGCATCCTAATTCGACAGAGGTAAAAAAAAACCATTAAAAGCACATAAATTTGACTTTTATTTTAATAAGCTGCTTTTAAACAAAGCAGCAATACTTTCTGCAGCTTTTACAACAGAATAAAGGCATAAGAAGTGTTTAATTTAAAAGCTTGTCAAACATTTTTAAGATGTAATCAATTTAACATTTACATAAATAAGAATGAAGTATTCTGTCAAAGTACAAAGTACGTTGCCTCGTAGCTTAAAAGACAAAATAGTTCAATTTCCTACTCAAGTTAAATCTAGAGTTTAAGGAACTGGCAGAGGGTGACACAGAGAAAGAGGAAGATAGTAAACAAGCAAGTGGGCCAAACAATGCTGCTCTGCAATGATGTTTGCAAAGATATGAGTCTATTTTTGTCCTTCAACTGAACAGCAAAGGCCAAACATGTACTTGGACTTTCAAAGGGCTCTGAACAAAGCACGGGACAGCTCAACATGCAACAGCTGATAAGCCAGACTGTTCCCAGCAGTCCTCTCCTTCCACAGCCATGTGGGGCAGGAGCTGCCCACCGGTCAGCACCTGAAGCATCGCTGTTTAGAAGACAAAGTAGGATGGCAGCTGATCTTAAAAAAACCCTGTGCTATAAACTGCAGAGGCTCGGGGACTGGCCAGCAAGCAGCCAGGTGCCCCTGCTTGGTGGGCCTCAACTTCATCACTTTATCAAGCTGAACTATCCAGGCAACAGTTCAGATCCTGGGCTGTGCAACTGCTCAGGGAGCTGAATTACTCATCACCTAAATGTTCAACATACTTGCAACAAGAACAAATGTATCTGCAAAGTCTTCACCATCATTCACCCCTACACATGCAATAAACATACATATATACATATACACACACATATGTGTGTGTGCATATACACATATATTCAGGTCTGAACTTTCATACTAGCTTTTCAAAGTTGAAGGGAATATTAATCAGAAATCCAACCAAGGTAAGGAATAAGGCATGTGGGAGAAGGACTTTCAAAGGTCAGTAGGATAGCAAGGCACTCATGAACTTTAAGGTAAATAAAGCAAACTCCAAAAAACTACTCCAACATCACACCTGGGCACTAAACTTGCCACTGACAGTATAAACAAATACAGACACAGAAAGATAAAGAAGGCTATTCTGCTTTTTACTTTTATAAGCTCTGTATTGTTTTGCATTAACTATATACAGTCAGAATATTCTGAGTTGGAAGGGACTCAACAGGATCATCAGACCCAACTCCCAAGTGAATGGCCCACACAGGGATCTAGCAACTACAGAATTCCTTTCTGTAGTAAAACAACATAGTCCCATGCTTCCCCTAAGTATTTTCATGTGCAAAATAAAAATACATATATCTGTGTGGTTTTTAACTGTAAAAAAGGTTATAAACAATGTAACAGGAATATTACATCTCACTAAGAAGTTTTTCTGAAGTAAACTAAAGTACAAGTATTCCCAATACTTTCCAAAATAGCTCATTACCAAAATTCACTGCATTTTTTTGGTCCTAACCTAAATTATAGCTTGACCTAAATTATAGATATTCCAGCCTCTGCAATCTACAGTCCATAACAAACATGAGAAAGTTTCCCCAAGTGTTACAGAACTGAACTATTTATACAAAGTTTTCAATTATATATTGTATCTGGTTTAGGTTTTATGTATACTATACAGAGCATAACAGACAAATACATGTTAACTGAAGGAAAGTATACTGCAGGCCCTCAAACATTTGAAGTCTAGACAGAGCTCCATTGTATCTGGACTGCGGTAGCAAAAGAACCTCAATCTTAAATTCTCCATGTATTTGTCATACATTACATGAGTAAATGGATTTATTGCTAAACCTTCTGTGCAGAATCCAATGAAGAGGATTTCCCGTAACAATGTTTATAGATTATCTTCAAAAAAGCCCCCCATTTCAAAGAAATTCCAGTAGAAGTCATTACTGCTCTGGTTCCAAAAAAGTCAGGGCAGATTCATGCTTCCCACTCCTCTCTGTGAATGTGGAGACACACTTCAGCTGAACAGCACCACCCAACTTACCGGAGTAGCAAGCCTGCACCATTTCTTTGTTGCCTACTTCATGCATTTTTAAGCAGTCTTAAATGAAAATTTAAACCACCTTAAAAAATACCAACTTTGTTGTGATATAGGAGATGTCAGCCAGGCAAACACAAGCCATCTGACTACGCTGAAGCCCATGAAGCTGCAGTCATCTACCACAGCACCTGCAGTTCTTACCTCTGTCTTCTGCTTTCACTGTTTCCAGTTGGTCACACTCTGAGATACTCCCCAGTTCTGAACACCTGTATTAGACAGTGTTTCCTTATTGTTAGCCCACAGTACTTATTTTGGTGCCCTTCCCCACCATTATCTTCCCTCTTTCTCCTGTTTTGAAAACTCAAAGCCACCTTTTCTTCCTCTCTCTCATCTTGTGATCTGTGGTCTGTGTTAACCTTCAGCATATAATGTTTAGTTTCAATCTCTACACATACTCCCAGAGAGATCCCACACACAACTGGATTCTTAAAGTGGTGCACCTTGTACCTTCCTTGCAAGAGCATTATCTCATGTGAAGCAATATGCAGCTGGGACATGGTGCCTGGACAGATGGGTATTGCTAGGTCACCATGAGGCTGGATGGGTACAGTCCCTCTCCAAAAAACTGCTTTTAGTTTTTGTATGCAGGATAAATATGTGGAGAGTTTAGCCACTAAGTGCTTTGTGGCAGTAGCTACTGAGACTAAAGAAATCTGGTTATGCAGGCCCTCCAGGGAATACATCATGGGCCAAACTTGGAAGGATGTGGTTATTCTTTGAAAGAACTTGATCTACCAGAAGTTTAAGTACAGGAAAGATGGGTAATCTTTTTTTTCTCCCAGGAAGCTCTCATCTAGAGGAGCAGGTATCTTTGGTAAAAGCACATCCTTTCTGTCCTCTAAAGATTGATTATCCAGCCCTCTCTACCCCCATTTACAGTAGCTACTTACACACTCTTATGCACACCTGCACACCTCCCCTTCTTTTAATGGCTAAGCAGAAAGCAAGCAAGTCTCCACTCATCTCTACTTTGTGGTTCAGAAGAACAGGGCAGACATATGCACCTCTTCCTCTGGCAAGCAAATTAACAGTGTTACAGCAATCACAGATGCACACAATACACAGAAAAGACCCAAAAAGGCAAAGTGGGACAAAGGAATCATGTTTGCCCCTAAGGGCTGGTGAATCAACAGTCAACACTGAGAGAGAGAAAAAGCCACCAAGTTCTGTGGTGCAGATACTCCCATCCCCTCCTCTGGAATGGAGTAGAGAACTAAAGGGATGACACAACACTAGTTTTAGAAATTGTCGTATTTAATCACTGCACTGTCAAACTAGAAATAAAAAAGCATGGACATTTGACCACATTCCCCATCTCATGTGGCTCTTTCCTGGACCATTTGCTTTTTGTGGTCTTTATCAGTGAAGACATAGGCAACACCTTGTAGCCAAGCTGTCACCCTGAACATCACATCCATCCTCCATATGGAAAATTAAACCTGCACTCCACTTCCACCAGCAACCAACAAGGGCCTGAGCTTCACATAGGCTGATGACCCATGCAGCACTGCAGACAAACAGCATCTCTCACACCTAAACACCACAAAGCTCTCTTCAGAAAGAAGACATCAGAATCCTCTGCCACTCTTAGGCTAGATTTGTAGAAGACATAAGCATCACGAGCCTTGCAAAGATGTCCACCAATGTACCTCGCTGGTTCACCAAAGCCTGCAGGACAGTCCAGTTGCTGTTGCCAGAGCTGCCATGGGCCAATGCACGGGATGTGAGCTGTTAACAAGTTGCTTGATCCCACACAGTTTGACAACTCATGGACAGCAGAGAAAAAAGGCGTGTGGACCACCTGCATACAATGTTATACTATTTTGTCCACTTGTCTACTATTCAAAGGAAGATATGTGAAGATGACCTTTGTAATCATGGTCACCACACCACCCTCAGCAGACTTGTCCTACCTGATTTGATTTGCTAATGACCACATAAAGTTCATGATGCTCCACTGGGCAACAGCCACTTCCTTAGAAACACTAAGACAATCTGGAAATCGCACCTTCCTATGTCTGAAAGCTTTGTATCCGCTGCTGGCTTTTCCCATTTCAAAGGATGATGTGTTCCTCCCAATCAGCTCAGCTCCCAAGCCCTAACTGCCTCCCATCAATGAAGGCAAAGAAATTCCAAACTCAGTAGCTCTGTTTCTGTTTTCCTTCTCAATATAAATAGCTTCAGGGAAGCCTGCATGACTCCATTCATCCACAGGTGTCCTCCTGGAGTAGGTTACAGCCACAGGACTAAGGCCATCACTCCACACTTATGGTGCCTTGGTTTAGCCAGTGACCACATCTCACATAAGAGTATGGATCAGGGGGAATCCAAGATGCAGTCTGGACAGGGAGACTAAGAAACCACCACAGCAGCTACACTTGAACACTAGCCAGGGCACCGTGAAAGGGACAGACATGTGCAGGAGATCAACAACAGGATATCATGGTATTTCGCAGAGGTCTTGCGTTGAGAAAGATCTGGAAGACAGCCTTCTGTAGGCCAGCTTCAGACTTCCTGCACAGTGGGACTGGCCTAAATCTAGCCCAGAGTAAAACTCCTCAGTCTCATGCAGCCGACAGGTAAGAAATGTGCTAACAACTTCACCTAGTGATCCACTCCTGTAACACAAATTACTTGCCAGTGTAGACATAGCCTCTTAAAATGGATAATGAGGAGGCTCTTGGAATCACTCTGTCAACACCATCTCCATGAACCCCAGTTACCATCTCTTCATCAAACACGCATCACTTTGGACCCCCATGCATTCTAAACAACATCTTTTCAGAACAAAGAGCAAGGCAGTGCTAGTCACATTATCCAGCAACAAGGAATGCTGTTCAGAGAAAGCAGCAGCAGACTTTGTGGATGACTGATACGCTTAAAGCCAGTGTAATAGGATTACACACATTCACCTCTCTGGTTTCAGACAATCTGCGCAAGCTAATCATGCTTGATAACGGGCCTCAGTACTAAAGGTAACAAACACTTTTTTAATGGTTGTAATTTACTGCACCCACAGGAATCAGCAAAAACTGCTTATGAATGTGTTGCTGTAAGAACCACTGTAAGAACTAAAGATGGTGGATGTTTCTTGGGAACACCTGAGAGCAAGAGAGCACAAAAAATGAAAACAATTTAGTAAATTCACACCTGTGCTACCTTGCAGGATATCCCAGTAATAATCTCCTTACAAAACAGTACTTATTTCCCCAAAGCTCCCAACCTACAGAGGTAGACAGCTTCCTCCTTCCTCTGTATATATATAAACACACACAGACACACACATGTACCAATTTAAGCTTGCAGACAACGGTTTTTCAGTTTTTTTAAGTATTGTTTTATTGAATTAACTGTAAATTTGTATTTAGTGGAAGCAAATTAAGCCATTACATTACAAATTTTAACTCATGCCATTTCAATATTAAGCTTTTGAAGGTACTTCTTAAACCCCTCTAAATGGTTTTGTTTAAACTGATCCCAGTTCTCACACAAATTTCTGCCACTGCTGCAGCCAGTTGCACTTAACTCTCCATAGACACACACATATTCTGGCACATGACCATGAATTCAGAAGTGAACGGAAAACTCACTCCTGAATCATTTTTCCAGTCTCTCTGAGGTATTTTGTTGTTCTCTGTGGGATATTTTCCAGTGTTTTCCATAGTCTGCTTTAAAAAGTCACTGGCAAGCCTTTTCCCTTTGTACTTCAATAGACCTGTGGATCTTACCCACATCAGGAAATCTTAAGGGCTTGTCTCTTGTGGACACATTCCAGAACTGCAGTAGAACAGATTAAGAGATATGAACATAAGTTACGACACAGTAATATTCTTTGCCTTGCTGGAATAATGCCTTATGTTGACAACCAGGATAGTTAAAGTAGGAATTACTTTGGAATTAGAAGTGACTTGGTTTTGTGGATGACCACGAGGGGGAGTTAACACCTATTTAAGTACAGCTGTAATGAACCAGATCTTCTGTTGTGTCCATCTCTTTTCCTCATCGGACAAACCCTAGATCTTCTGCCTCTCAACCTGAACTAGTAGTAACATGAGCAGTGTTACTGTTAAACTGCTTTGAGACACAGATATGGTAGACATCTGCAAACAATTCCACTGTGATGCAGCTGTTTAGCTAACATACACAAAACTTCACACCACAAAGTCATGTGGTTTTACTTTCCTAACATCACCACTTGTGTAAACAGAACTAATCCAAATATAAAGTAAAACTCAAGAAGCTAAAACTCAGCCTGCCAAATTGAAAGCTCGGAATTAAACTAAATAAATAAATATGTGAATGGAGGGAGCAACTGGAAATTACATCTTTTTTATTACAGAAAATAAGATCCCAGAGGGACTATCATCACTAGCCAAAACATCCACAACAGAGGCCCTAACACTGAGTTAGTCATTTTCCTGCTCTCAGTGGTTCAGTGTTCTGGTTTATAGCACATCATTATGAACAGCTGATACATGAGGCAGAACTGAAAGACCATGTATCAGCTGATTTCCTGGAGGGCAACCATCACCTGAGACAGGAGCTCCACATCATCCTCTCCTGGAGGATTACTATGAAGACACCATCCAGAAATACCAATTTAACACCTTCCCAGAAAGCAGAGAAACTGTACAGAAGACTTTGTGCACCAGCAGATGGAAAGCACAGCTCTCCTGGCTATGCTCTCTAACACTCTCTGAAGCAGAACGCACCTGTAGAGCCTTGAGAATGGGACATCATGAGTTACCATGGTTTTGGAGAGTGAACTTCACCTTGAGGTGAGACTTGTCCCCTTGACAAATCTTAATCCTTTTTGGGAGTAAGCACTCCCCAGAAGTTTTCAAAGGGAACAGGAACATAAATTGGCCTAACATCACGGCTCTTTCTGCACAAAATACTTTTGATTTCTTGAAGAAGTCTTTTCCCCTTTTCCTTGAGATTGCATGACTAAGCAGCTTACTCAGAGCTGGTTAAGATATGGTGAGCAAAATACTGCAAGCATCAGCCTCAAAACCCAGTGAGACCTTACATCCTAAGATGTTAGTCTAATGCCCAGTCTTGAGAACAGGCCGTGGGGAGGGGAAGAGAGGGGGAAGAGCAAGATAGAACTGAAAACCAAAGCCTTTAAGCATTCCTACTGAGGATCAAAAGAAAGTTTTAGCCAATGTACTATTAAAATTCTTTCTTTGGTATGAATGAAGTTTGAACTGCCAATTATAGAAAAATTCAAGCTCTTGAAACAACAGAAGTCTCCTCCACCTCCCAACCCACTGCCTCCTTATGGCTGCAAAGTGAAATTAAACACTATTTCCTAAGTCAGTAACTCCTCTCCCCCTGCTGCAACACCAAGTCCCCAGAAAAGCAGAACACTGTGACAATCCTGAGAAGGTCCTCTGTTGCAATCAACTAGGGACAAACTATGCTGGTGCTTTTAGTGACACCGTGTAGAATTACACCAAAATGTGTGACATTGGTACACACTGGTATCTCAGAAAAAAGGCCCAGCAATGAACCACCATAAGCTCACCACCTTCATTCCAAATCTAACTGCTAGCAACAGATTCAACACGAGCTACAAACAGAATGGGAGGAAACTTCCTTACCCTTTCACCAGGATAGCAGCTGTCTTAAAAATTCACTTTGACCAGGTAGTCCATCAGCACTGCTGGATCACAAATAAAGGCAGGCAGACCACTACACATTAGGCAGTTTAGAAATGTCTGCACAGCACTACAGTAGTGAGGAATATCAAATTAGAGGCCAGGTAGTAGCAATGACAGGAAGGAAATGAAACAGGGTAGGGAAATCAAGTGGTAATAGACACCGTTGTTCCCCATAGCCACCCAGTCAGTTGGCTAAGTAGTGATCAACCACTGCAGTATTCACAGGTGACAAGATGGAAAAAACTTCTCACTACCTCACAATTTTTTATTAAGTAGCTATATAAGGACAGGTGAGCCATGAACCCTTTCCAGAAGGAGCTCCCTCCACACATGCAGTAGGCACGAGTTACTGACAGTTCAGAAAAGTCAGTCACAGCAACATAATAAAAATGGCTCTGTGGTCTCTCTGTCCCAACAACAGCATGACTGGAAGGCACAAATACTGACAAACGCTGGCTCAATGGTTGCAGTTAAGACACACCAAGTAAAAAGCAGCAGCATACCTGAGGAGATAAAGTGGCAGACACTGCAGGAAGCATTCCTGACAAATGACGACTAGAGAAGGCACTGCACAGTTCACAACTGAAGCCTACAGCCTGACTACCAATTTAAAAGCCCATGGCATGTCAGAGATCTGTAGCTAAATTCAGTTGCTTGCATACAGATGGCTTAACACTCGATACCAGAATTTCCCACACATTTACACCAGGCTGACAAAACCAATGCAAGACCAAAGCCTGTGCCATTCCAGGCTGCCAGCTGGAGGCCAAACAGGGAATCCTGATTATCCCAAGCAACACTAAAAACATATTTTGGCAACTGAACCAAGCTCCTCCTCCAAGCTCAGTAAAGAGTATGCAAATAAGATTTTAGTAACAGTAATCACCTCCAATACCACCTATAATTTTTTTTTTAAAAACAGAAACCTAATTTTCAACTCACTTGTCTTTCACTTTCTACACAGCAGAAGACACTGAGCTTTTCAAAATGTGTGTTAAGATTTCCCCCCTCCTCTTACCACTGAAAAAGCCATTATTAAAACAGGTTTAAAACTTGTTTTACAAGCCTCTCACCTAGAGAGGCTCTCGCCCTTTACAAGTATTGCTATCGGCAAAGCCTTTCCACAAGGTAGCATATTCTCAAGGGAGCCACACTTACAGTTCAGGTAAGAAAAGTGCTTATTTTGAGCCAGATGAAAAAAAAAAGAGTAAAGTTGCTCTTTCAGTCAGAAGCTTCAGCATCCAATCAGAAGACAACACAATGCAAAACCTGCAATGGCCAATAGGACTAAGAATAAGTTTAGGTGCCTCTCCTTAGTAGATAGAAGCTGAGAGAGGTGCAATGAGCAACTTCTGAATACGATTTTTGCACTGAGTTCAGGCAGGCAGGATATCATTAGCTACTTCCCCAGAGAACTTCAACAATTGCTCTGTATAACAGTAAGGTGCCTGGGCTTATGTGATCAGCTGTGCCAAAATGCTCTGAATAGCCACATTGCTATGCTACACCCATTCCTCTTCCACTCTAATACAGGATCCAAGGCGGGGTGAGGGAAGGAAGTCTGTAGCTCCCTCACACAGAGCTTATACAATCAAGGAGCTCCAGCACACTCTGAAACACTTTAAGAATCGTTACTAACTAAACATTATCTGCTTTGTCACTAAGCACAACAGGTATCCCAAATAACTTCTTAACGACAAAAAAAATTGTTACATACTACAGTAGGAGGGAGAGAACTTACCTCCATTTTGCGAGCAGCTGTGTCCTGATCATAGTGTCCCATGATGTTTGGGAAAAAAGTCATATTGTAAGGCATTCCTGAACATCTGGAGATAGTAATTGGCTCACATGTAAATAAACTGTGCCCTCGTACGAGGGCTAGAAGTAAACTGCAAGTCGCAGAGAACACAAGTGCTCCCATTTTGTCAGGATCTCCAATTTCAGTACATCGCTTTGTTCAGTAGTTAGACAGCCCGGCTTTTTACAAGGATAAAAACACACATCTTCCTCTGCTGGCTCCAGTGGACGGCAGTAAGGCACATACACAGATTCCTCACAGGTGCTTTAGGTGTTGCCCCATTTTGGCTGACCGCGATTTTACTAAATCCCTTCTTCTTCGAGCCTGTATGTGCAAAGACGGAGCAGAGCAGTGAACAGCAGAAACAACCCGAGGGCGACCGCCCGGCCTCCCCGCCGGCCCGCAGAGAGAGGCAGCTCGGGCCGGCCCGGTGCTCCCGCAGCCCTGCCCGGCCCCACACACCCGCGGGGCCGCAGCTCGGCACAGCCCCCGCTCCCGCCGGGCCCCGGAGCCACCGCCGCTCCCAACGTCCCGTTCCCAGCCCCGCCCTGGGAATCGGCGCCCGCGGGCCCGGCGGAGCGGTCGGCCCAGGACCCGGGGCTCGGCGGGCGCGGCCCCGGCGCCACATCCTCGCCGCCACATCCCCGCCACGCCCGGGCCGCACCCCCACCGCCCCCTCACCGGGACCCGCCTCCCGGCGGCCACCCCGCAGCGCCGCCCCGGGTCGGAGCCGCCGCTCCCTGCGACAGGACGGGACGGGGCCCGGCGCGGTGCCCGCTGCACTCACCGGCAGCGGCCCCTCCGCGATGGCCGCCCCGCGGCACCTGCAGGATGTGGCGTCTGGCGGGCGGGGCGGGGCGGCCGCACCTTCCCGCCCCGGCGGGGCCGGGGCCGGTGGTGGCGGGCGGGGCCCGTCCGGGCTGCGGGGGGCTGCGGGGCCCAGCGACCCGCCGGGGCTGTGCCGCCGCGGCCCCGGGGCGGTCCGTGCCCCCTCGGGTGGAGCCCCGGCTAGGAAGGGCCCCGGAACTGTAGAACAGACACAAACGGCGCGAAAAAAACCTCAAACAGACCCGACACTTGGGTTCTCGTGAATGTTTCGGTATTAAATTCTGCAATGCACTGTATAAATGCTGAGGCAGTTTACAGACTTTCAAATGTTGTGACAGGAGCGTGTCCTGCCGGTGGAAGGATTGTTTCCAGACGCACCGGGGCCGCTGCCACGTGGGGGGACGCGAGGGCTCCACGGCAGAGGGTGGCCGGCCCTGCGCTGCCACCCTCAGTGCCACCCGCCGTGCCACCTTCACTGCCACCCTCAGTGCCAGCTTCACTGCCACCCTCAGTGCCACCTTCACTGCCACTCGCACTGCCACCGTCCTGCAAAAGGTCCAAATCCTCACATGACGGGTGTGGGCACTCAGTAGATGAGGAAGACTGTGGAAGAGATTAATATTGGAAATCGATGTTTAATGATTTAATTTAATGAAGGACAGGGAAGTGATCTGAAGTGCTTGCTGAGGAAAGGGAAGCTGTGGTGAGAACAAAGAGAAATGATTGTTAAACCAAACAGGAGCACCATGGTGACTCTGGTGCTCAGGCTACCACCATCTTCCAGAGGCCTAGCTCGAGGATGTGTGAACTGTCCTCCCACTGCACCCACATCTGCTGGCTGAGACCACACACACCAGAAAAGGACTGTCCAGTAGCGCTCAGCCACGTTCGCAAACACAGAGCTGAGCTAATGAGACCTAACTATAGAAATGCTGAAGGTTACTAAGCAGAGGTGACCAAATTTCTCAGCATGGAGCCACCCAAGGTCTCATCAGGCTGCTGTTCAGCCATGCAACTTGCTCCACGCTCCAGGACTGGAACAGGAAACACCAGATGCCGAGACATGCAAAACAGATTTAGAAATGGTTTGACGACGTTCAGGCAGTGCTGCCTCTCTGCTAATGAGCCCTGAGATAGTCTGTACAGGCTGGTGCATTTATCCAGAGAATCCATCCATGGATGGTGGAGAGTGTGAAATTGCACATGGTTATTCAGAAGACAGCAAGCATCTAGAAGCTCTCTCTTCATGCAGATATTTTATGTGTCATTGCCTGTGTCACTCTACAGAAACACAAAACTCCTTCAGATTCCCTTACCAAAACCATTTTAGCACTTCTATGAATCATGAGGAGGATTATGCCTGCCTGCTGCAGATCCACATAGCCCTGCCATTTGAGCAAATGGAGTAACTTGATGGCTGGAATTAAATTTGCAGCAAATGATGTGAAATGAAATGTTATTTGCAGGTTGTGAAAGTTAATGTAGTCTACTATAGGAAAACACTCACCTGCATTATCCTTTGTTATCTCTTCATTTCTCATCTTCCAGCTTGCTTTGGTCCTAGTCTCTCTCAGTAGCTCTTCCCATCCTAGAAATATTACATTTTTCTTTTCAGGAGCTCCAGGGGTCTGGCAGCGAGAGCACCAGGACTGTGGAATGGGAAGTCTCCCCGCTCCGCTTCTGCAGAAGCTCTTCTAGGGAAGTTCTTGCTCAGCCCTTGATAAAGTTGCAGAGTTGCTCTCAGCTCTGGGATCACCATCAGACACACTGAAAACTTGCAGGAACAAAACATGTTCAGTGCAGATTCACACTCCAGCAAATTTCAAATGAACTCTCTTTCCTTTCTAGTTCCATTGACTAAGTCAATTTCCATGCCATTTCCATTTCATGGAAATGGCAGCACAACTATGTAGGGATCTATACCAAGGGTATCTATACCAAAGGAAAAGTCTCTACTTCCCAGTATGTAGCGTTGACAAATTCTCAGACAAACTTCTGTTATAATTTTAATATGGAAAAACCTGTATGTCTTGCATGATTTTAATGAAAACTTAATATGAAATTTTGGTGAAACAACCAGACAAAAATCCAAGGTGTGCAAATTTCAGACAAACAATAGAAATTTGTAACAAGCACCTGAAAATAGGGTCTTGTGCGGAGTTTTGCAGCCTTAGCTGTGAGCTCTACTAGTACCATATAAATATGTTATTATATAAGGTGAAGGCTTAATTTGTTCCATCAGAAAGCACTTTCTTACGTAAATCTCTGAAAAACAGATATGGCTAAGTAACATTCTTTTCCTTCCTAAAGACTTTCATGTTTTTGTTAGATGATGGGAAAAGACAGAGAAAAGGAAGCACACTATTAATATACTTTACCTACAACCTAGTTGCTAGGCAAGTTATTCCAGAGGTTGGTTCTCAGAGTCATAATCTAAATACATTTGTTTCTGGCTCTGTTAAAGTCTTGACTAATCAGAGTGGGGAATGTGAGCACTCTCACTCATATCTAGCAAAGCACTTTTAAGTATGATTAAGTATTTTAAGCATGTGCTCAAATATATTGCTCATTAGGAATGCAACTACTTGGATGTGTAGGTACTTTTCTCACCTGGCACTGGAGATATTGTAAACATCTCAGTTAATGTAATAATAATGTACTGATCTTTCCCTGGCACTGCTTCAAACGATTATAGTTTAGCAATTTTTATTACGAGTTTAAGTGATTTAAAGCCTAGGTCATCTTCAGATGTCTTTGAACAAATATAGCAGAAGGGGGTTCAGCAGTGCTGGACAGCAGGTCCCTTCCAAGCTCTGCTTGCTCCTACTACCCTTGCAATGGATGTGGTGGAACAGGCTGTGTGCCATCCCCTCCATGCCCATGCTCCCTCCGACTAGCTTAAACCCATCCTAAGCAGAAACATTCACAGCTTGCCTGGGCTATGAGCTGAAGCACCATTTTTTCCTTCAAATTTTTGTGGGGACATCCCTCCAGCAAAGGCAAACAGCAATATGACCATGTTTACCTGCTGCCTGAACATGCTAGTGCCCCACATACTGATACACTAGGAAGGAGGGATCTGAAATGGTTGGCAGTTGTCAGGAGGAAGCCTTCCTCTGAGACACGAGGAGTATATCTGTGGCTTTAGTGCTTGGAGTCTGTATACAAGCAGTTGTACACTGCCTTGAGCTTTCTCCTCTTGGCACATCTAAAAGCTTTGTAACTGAGTTACACTGTTGGAACATTGTGCCAAAGTCTGACTTAATGTAATTTAAATATTACAGATTTTCCAATTACATAGTTTGATGTTGGCTGATTCAGTTGTAAGGCTCATAAAGTTCTTATTATTCTGCATTTAAAACACATTATTCATAATTTGTTGAAATTTAAGAGGACTAAATAGCCAGTAGATGGCACCAATAAATCCTGTTGTGAGGCTTAAAATTGAAAAGTGTAATTCTTGACTTTTTCTCAAATGCATTTTGGAAATGAAAGAAACTAGACTAAACAGTGTTATAATTTATACTTTTTACTTTACAGTAATAGTTAGGGAAAGCAATCAGTTTGTAAACAGAATGTTTTTCCGAAGTCAAAACTCTACCATTTAATTGAATACATTAACCCACGAGAAAGAACACACAGATGTGTTACAGTAATTTCCTAGGTATTTAGAAAATCCAGTCATTTATGAGTTAATTCCTTCTGAGTAATTCTCCAGTCTCATGCAGCTGTGTCAGCTTAAACCTTGTTTCTAACACATTTTTTCCATAAAGCCTTTAAACTGTAACCCACCCACCTCAATCCACTACAGCAATGAAGCCTGGAGAAGGAATCATATTGAGAAAGCCAGAATGTTGATGCAATGCCTTGTGCTAACGGCATTACTGGGTTCTTGGAACCCATGTAATCTTCTTCCCTGAACAAAGTATGACCTGTTTAGACTTTAGTCCTTCAAAATATTGTGGCTGTGTGGGTTGTGGCACCCACATATAAGATGTTGATTCTTTTATGCTAGAAGGATCTCATCTTTCATTTGTTTGTAAATGACAACACTGTGCCTTCACAGCATCACTTAATTAAAATGGTGATTATGTTAATAGTATTTCTTTCCCAACAGGTTACCTCACCTAGCCTTGGATATTAAGCACAATGTAAACTACAAAGGAAATACACTTGTAAAGGGTAAACTGTCCTAACAATGGTTAAGGATACTTCATTCTTCGTGGACTTTTAGCAGCTGCCTTCACTTCTGATAAATCTGCAGCCTATCTGCTTGGGTGAGAGTAACAGTAGCAGCAACAGCGAGTGTTCTTGACAGAGCCCCTCTTATCTCTTCATTTCTGTGGCTGGAGTGGTACTTACTTTAGGCAATGTCACAAAGGCTGGGGGAAAGGAAATCTGTGTTTTGTGGCATGAGTCATTTCCTATGGAAAACACTGGTACAAACCAAGCACTCTGTTAGAGTGGATAGACAAGGTGTATTTGATGCTGACAGCAAAACAGAAAGTCCTGGCTTGATGAGGTCTGCTGTAGCTTTGCTTTTTGCTCCCTCCAAAACATTGATGCATTAACTTAAGTTGAACTGTCCATGTCAATACTATGTGCAATTAGCAAAGCAGTATTGACTTCACACACATTTCAAATACTAGTTTTTTAAGTTGGTAATTCAAGATACTTATTGAAACATGAGGATTCTAGGGACACAAGAAAACAATAGTTTTGGAAGCTCAGGCACTAACTACTATGAGGTGGTTCATGTCAACCTGTTAAAGGCAGACTAACGAGCATTCACAGCACTGTTCTTGTGTATTAGTAATTACACCCATCCCATACCCAGCTAATGCATACTCCCTTCCCATCAAAACAATCCTGTGCTGTAGGGACTTCCCAAGTTCTGGGGAACTACATAAAAGAGTACCTTGTACCAAAAAACCCAGATCTGTCTGTAAGTACATCCTCCCAACACCTTCTCCTCATGGGATTTCTGGAGTGGCAGGTTCACTATTTGCTAAAATGAGAAGGAAGAAGTTCAGATAGGAAGCACAAATTTTTTGTTTTCTTTGCTTCACAATTTCTTTAATAGCATTTCTTTTAAAGCCCATGGAGTAAAGTTATTGTTAAGAGTGAGAAATGAATTACAAAGTGTCATGATTGCTGTATCCATTATCTTTACAAATAGAGCAAGTTGTTTTCTGTCTTTTTTTTTTTTGGTCACTGTAATAATGGTCATTGTAATAATGCTTTTTCTAAGCCTCTTCATGGGTGCTCCTGAGCTATTACAAATGGAAGCATCATGCAGAATACTAAATATGTTTTCAGCTGAGACATATAGTTTTGCCCAGGATCAATGCAGAATACAAAAATGAGTCACACTTTACATCTTACAGTAAATGTAACCACATAAGAACTCATTTCTCAGGTTAATAAAATCTGCTGCACTCCAGGACTTGTGTCAGCTCTACTGTTTTAAACTAAGGATTTGCAATATATGCTTCTGGAACCAGTTATACCATGTTCTTGGAGATAGTGCTGACCACTTCCAAATTATATGAACCTCATTTTCTTAGTCTTCTTCCGTGTCTTTTCATCCTTGCTGTTTAAGATCAACCATTATATCACCAGTCAATGTCTGGAAATGAAGCCTTTCCGTTCAGGAATTTGTAGTCAGATTATGGAGCCAATTGTGAGAGTGAAAGCATCTCAAGTACAAATTATGGCATAAAAATAAAATCATAGAATCATAGAATGGTTTGGGTTAGAAGGGGTCCTTGAAGACCATCTAGTTCCAACCCTTCTGCCATGGACAGGGACACCTTCCACTAGACCAGGTTGCTCAGACCCCCACCCAACCTGGACTTGAACGCCTCCAGGGATGGAGAATGTGGAATACTGTCAGACAAAAAAATTGAAACAGACAAAGCCAATAATGAATGAGAAAGGAAAAGTTTTAGGATGTGTCAATAGTAACCTCAGTAGGTCACAAACAGAAAAAATTGCTTCATTAGCAAGGGATTGAGTCTAAGCACAAAAATGCATTTTTTTGACTACATCTAGTTAACATTCAAATTTGTCTTCCCACCTGGCATAGCAGAGTTTCAATAATTCACAAATATCATCAACTATGACTGACAGATGATTTGAGACAAGAGAGGAGGAGGCAGAGAAGGGGCTAACCACCACTCCATTATGTATGTTTCCATGACTTTTGTACAAAGTGTCCTGGTTTCATGTTTGTGCCTTCATTTTCTTTCTTGGACTTTCTGCCATCTAACTGAATGTGTTCAACTTGAACAGGAAAGAGGAGGACAAAACACAAAAAGCAAAGCTTTAAATAGATAAGGAAGGCCAGAAGGCAAGGGGGAAGGGACAGAGGGACAGGATTATTCCAAACAGAGGGATAAGAAGCAGAGGAGAAAGGCCAGGAGGCTCTTTGATTCTCTGAGCAGGGTGGACAGGAGGCTGGGTAAGAGTTTATTTGCTGGTTCGGGATGGGAGGGATCTTACAAAGCATCCAAAATGGCAAAGCAAAGCAAATATGGGGCATATAAGCAACAACTAAAGGGAAGCCTTTGATGCTATGTGGGATTTATGCCTGTCTGTGACAGAAATCCTAACCCATCCTTCTCACAGCACCGGGTTTTGAAGGCCTGTGGTCTTCCTTTGCAAACTGGGAATTTAGCTGAGAAATATCCATAAAGCATTCCCTCTTACAAAGGGAAAGTGGAAAGCACTCATACCATCAGCTCCTGGATCCTGGAGAGCTTCCGTGAGATAAAAAGACACTTGGGGTTCATGGGAAACTTCTCTGGCTTTCCTTGCCAACAGAAGCCTAATCACCATTGTTTGTCTCTGTCCTCAGAGGACCCAAACTGTCCTTGAATGATAGAGATGTCTCCTTCCACAGAGACACTCATGTACATGGTGTGATGCCCTTGTCCTGTAACAGAACACAGCTCAGAGCCTCCCAGTAGCAGAGGACAACGACTTAGCAATGGCTAAGTGTTCATTATCAGGTTTGACTGTTTTGCAAGTCTGACTCAGGGCTTTCATTTTAGTACTTCACTGCTATAAGTTGCATTCTACCTCTGCTGGGCCTTCTGGGCACAAAAGACCACTGCGAGTCACCCTGTGCCACTAGCTGTCACCCCATGCACTGGTGATCCTTTACTCAAACTTTCAGGCAGTCTAAGAGCCATCTGAAAGGTTCAACTGGGAATATGCAGCAAGCACACATTCTCTTGGAACACTCTTTTTCATGGTTGTATATAGTGATAAGTTTGGAACAAGGCTATAAGTCTGGTCCAACATTTGCAGTGGTAACATGCTGTGGAACTGATAACTTTCATGGTGAAAAGTGAAGATAAGCAAAACTATCCCAAGCATAATAGTAGAGGCCATAGGTCTACTGGGCATCTAGATGGAGAGGCTGATCATGTCTGGGAGCTGTTTCAGACCTAAAGATACTGACAGCACTTAAGGGAGTAGGCCAACAAATCCATTCAAGTCTCTAAATAAGGGAACAGAGACATCCAGGGATGGCAAATGGCAACTCTGTTTACAGAGGTCAAAAAAAGAAGGAAATTCCATACCAAAGGTATTGTAATGCACCTCCTGGGACCTTTTTAAAATATTGGGAGAACAAAATGGATAGACTAGACAAGATAAAAATCAGTTTAACTCAACCAACTCGATTTCTGCTGGAAATGCAATTGGAATAATGTAACTAAGATTTGTCAGTCTGGCCCTTGGATTCATAAATCCTTCATAAATCCAATTGTACTGTCTCTTCTTTGTGCATCAAATGTCATAACAGCTCACATAAGTACCTAGGAACTTCACTCTTCACCACTCAAGCAGTTATTTGCTCCTGCACAAAGGGAATGAAAATAAATAACAGACAAATACAGTGTTTTGTTTCTATTCTCCTCTTTGCACTTGCATTATCCTAACACATGTGATTATATTTTGCACCAAATTAATTCAACTTCCTTTGAAAAACCCAAATGAAGGTGTTTAAGCAAGTGTTGTGGAGTAATTTATACTAAAACAGATACTAAATTTTAATAGAAGACAAAAAACAAGTTCTGTTATCATATCCAAAATTTTAATGTATTAATTGATTTACACAGATATAACAAGCATTAGGATTTAATCTAATGGACTGAGATAATTCCATAGTTCCATAATTCCATAATCCATATGTTTTCCTTGTTCCATTTTTCTCTGTGTGCCTTTTCTGGCAAGCTATAAAAGTTTCTGCATCTCTGCCAATTGCGATGTGTTTTTTCTTCAGCCACTAGCAAATACAAGGTTTCTGCTCTCCTGGGAGTAAAGTGAATGATTCAGCCAAGCTTTTGTTTGAGCTCTACAAGAACTGTGTTAGCGAAGCTGTTGAATGAAGGAACAAATTCTCAAATTCGGAAGAACCTAAAGTTGCTTTATATTCAGGAGCTCTAGCTGTGTCAGTTCAAGTGCTGGTTTTAAGCTGTTTCTGAATTTGAAAGCAATAAAAAGGGAAGAAAATTAAACCATTACTGGAGCTTTCTACTTTCATAGTAATTTGTGGTAAAGCGGCACCGTTTCTTCTGGATTATGGACTATTGTGGCAGAACAGCAGCAGCATAATACATGTTGACTTAATGAAGAAAGAGGCTGTTTTCACTTGTGAACACACAAAAGTAATTTTTTATATTGTATAAATTATATAAAATTAATTTTTATATTGCATAAACTACATAAACAAAAATACAAACACACTGACTTTTGCCCACAGTTAAGTCACCTTATATCACATTGCTCATAGAAAGGGATTAATGAGAATGTGCAACACACGCTCATTTAAAGTCTTTATGTTAACAAAGTAGACAACGTGCTATGCAATGGTCTTAGTAGAAGTGAAAATTAGTGTCACTTGAACCAAAACTAACCTTTGGTAGATGCAACTGAAATGGTTGGTTAATGGAGGAAGAAAGATGTCACACAAACCTATACCCACTGAGTTTTAAACTGCGATTTTAGATATATGGAAGAAAATCATAGAGTAGAAACAATTTATACTAAATTGCACTGGTGTGACTAAGCAAAGCTTGAACTTGTCTGTCATGTGAAGAAGGAAATCATTATTTCTTTTGACCTCAAAGACATCCATGCCAGCAGGGATGGAAGGTGCTACTAGTCTTCTAAGAGTCAGACAGGCAGTCTAAAAGCAGTGTCAAGATATATTTCATTGTACTACTCATGTCAAAAAAGTGGTCATCTGGGCTTGCTCAAGCAAATCTCCAACAGGTTTTTTGAAAAGACAGGAATATATCTAAGAATTCAGTAGCAGTGACTGTTCAAGTATGTGGGATAAACCCCATTTGAATTTGACGAGGAACGGTTCAAAGAACTGAGCAGATGTGAAAGAGGATATCCTGAGCTAATAAGAAAAGATTTACAAATGGAAAGGTCCATAAAGTGATGATAAATGTGGTGGATAAGAACCAGCAGCACCTCCTCTTGGAGAGCAGCCTTCCAGCTGCCTCAAAAGCACATAAAATAAAAGCCTTCAGTTATTAACACCTATGACAGTGGACTTGCAGGACACAATGTGCTTGAGACAATAGGAAAGATTTCTCTGTTGATCTGAGTGAATAATCACAAGTAACCAATTGCATTTGAGAAATTATCATTCCTTGATTTTGAATGATTGACACCCCACCTGACAGAGGGTGACTGACCATCTCTGAGGTAACTTCTCGTTGCTTTGCAATGTAACTCCTAGGCTTAAACCACCAGTGAAAGGTTCTCTGATATATGAAAAAGCCAAATTTTGAATCACTGCAGGATCTTCCATGGAGGACAGAGTTAGTGTGGATCACTTGCTTCCTTCATGAGATATGCTTAACTTGAAGGGCGTTGAGTCAGGGAAACAGTGCTGACATGGCTGGGAGAGAGAGCTGAGACAAAACTTTTCAGCAATTGTTGGTCACAGAAGTGCTTGGAGACATTTGAGAAATTATCTCCCTTTGCTTGCAACCTGACTTTGTATGCTGCTTATAAATAAACAGGACGAATTCAGAAGTATCTGGATCTGTCATCAAAATGTCCTCCTAAATCACATTAATGTGAATTGTGCACTTTGATTAAAAAGGGGTAACACATGGTCAGTTCTGGAAGGATTAAATTATTGATTTTCCCGGGCATACAATTAAAAGCATCTCAGACTTAAAAAATTTATAGGGGTGGAGATAAATGAAAAACTTTGCCTTTCATGTGAGGAGTATCATATGAACTCTCCTTAGTCCAAATTCTGTCCAGATCCAAGTTCAGTCATGGGCAGCTGGCAGCTATACTTCAGAAGGCATCAGCCCCATTGTAGCTTATCTTCAAAATGGTTCAACATCCCTTCTAGAGAAGGCAAGCTGCATCCACACTGCATAGCCATGGAGCTTGCTTGGTCTGTATCCAGCAGGCTTTCCACCAGCTCACCCCTGCCCTTTTCTGGTGTGCTGTGTATGGCACTTTCCTGCCCAAGTATGGCAAATGACCAGGATAATGGTGTTGCTGATGGGACCAAGATGTGCTAGGGCCATCTGGGATGATCAGGGTTGGATACCAAGTTCTTGTATGGAGGAGCATCTCCAACAGTTGATGGAGGTGGCTGGCAGAAGCCCATGGGAGAGGACAATGCTCTGAAACCTCATCACCCTTAAGACTGCTGATTTATTGCTATGGAAGTATGATCATGATGGAAGTTTTTGAAGACATAATCCAGATTGTTTCTCCTTAAGTGTACTGAGTGTGTTTGTAAGTTGGTGACTTACCAGTGATATTACCACAACTAGTAGATATGGAGTATTTTGCCTGTGTCTGTTTGTGTCTGAATGTGTGTCTTCTGCTGGGTTGTTCTAGTTGGAAAGTGACAGAGTAGGCTCTAAAGCAAGGGGGTGTGTGCAACTAGGTTGTGCTGATGAAACATTCATTAGGTGATCAGAGGGCTACAACTTTATAGTGGTTGAAGGAAAACAGGATTGTAGCAGGGTAAGAGTAGAGGACTTCAAGGTGTGAGTGCAGACGGATATTAAAGATGCCAGGACTGTAAGCACAAGTCACACATGGTCAGTTATCAGTCACTAGAGGAGAACAACCCTGTGGATTGGATTAAACCTGTTTTAGGGATAAAAAAAGTGAACAATGAGCCTCCAAAATAAGTAAAATATGCTATATATAGCAAATTCAGACAAATCATGGAATTGCAAACCAAGGAGGAAGGAGCAAATTAGCAGATGTGTTGGAAAACATAAAAACGCCAAGGGGCGTTCCGAGGCAGAGTTACAGGTGTGGCGTATGTTAATGATTTCCCCTCCCAATTTTCAGGAATTTGCTGACACAGCTAATGCATATCTAACACAACTAATGTATATGTAGCACAACTAATGCATATGTAACATTGTATCACATAAAAAGGGATGAACAAAGGCAATAGGTGTGCATGTTTGGCGAGATTACTCCCCATGAACCCGGCGCTGTAAATAAACATACCTGCTTCAATACTCTTCATGAGTTTTTGTTTCCGCAAGTCGTGTCCCAAGTGCACAGAGAAGCCAAGTAGGATGAGGACAGCCCCAGACAGTGGGGTGGGTGCTGAGCAGTGGGTCTCCTTCCTGGGAATAGGCTGTAATAACTGGACAATTTGGACCATCCGTATTAGTAAATTGCTGTATAACCAGACTGATAGTAATTACTTCATTGGACTATTAGCATTTTTATTAGACTAATAATAAATTCTTGGCTGTGCATATAACAACGTGTTTCTTTAGCCCCTGTACATTGTACTGACTGTCCTGGAGGTCTGGCATCTACACTTCGGTACAGCCACCGATACAGACAGCCCTTCCGAGAGCCCTGTGGCATTTTTGTGAACAGCCTGAGCCTGCAGTAAAGACACAAGGTAACAACTTCCTTTACCCAGACTGTAATTTTTGATGTAGTGGAGTACTTGTAAATTGAGCACAGTGCCCAGTGTAACTGAGGGGACAGCAGCTGGTATGTAGAAGGCCAGAAATGTGGAAAGAGTGGTGCATTGCAGTGAAAGGGGTAAACATGGTAGGTTCCAGGAGGGCTGAACCAGAGGCAGAACGAGGAATGTGTGCAGTATCGTTCTGCCTGGAGAAGGAGGAGGATGGAGACATAAAAGCTGGGGGTTTGGACTGCTGCTAGGCTGCCTAGGTGGTATTCCCCAGGAAGCTGGAAAGGAGGAGCTGATAAGAAATGGCTTTCACTGTGTGTGAGAACATCTTCCCCAGAGTACTTAAAGGATTGCTCTGCAGATCACAGAAGCTGTTTATAATATGATGCTGCTGCTTTACGAGATGTACCCTGGGGCATAATGCAAAGGCATCCATGTCCATGGTGTGCTGGGATGCTGGTGGGGTGGTACCTGTCTCCGGTCTCCATAGGGCAGAGGGCAGAGACATGACAAAAACGGTGCTGTCTGCAAAGAGCAGCTCCTGGGCCAGCCCGATTTTATCGTAGAGGGAACTGGTTGTTTTGTTCCTGTGTTCACCAGGAGTGAACAAGCACATGTGCCATGTGTGCAGAACAGACGGTCTGGGACTAGGATACAGGGGCAAATATTGGAGCTAAGGGATTCAGCAGCAGAGATTCACCCCATGATAAATATGCATTTGTAACATGAAATACCAGTGAGACCTTATTAGACAGAACTGAAAAATATATATCTATAGTGCAAGCATAAGAAGCTACTTTCTTACCATAGATGCAAGTAATTAATACATTGTAAGAAAAGACAGCAGGCAGACAGATAAACAACAATGATGACAGCAATTTCCTGGTGGAAAATGTGGCCCAGTATATATTCTGGAAGTTATTCTGTTGTATTTGTTAATTAATCTTCTAAATTGTCAAAAGATTGCCATGATATCAGGTGTGATCAAGGGACAGAAAATCCTTATTAGATGTGAAATCCCAGCTAGATTAGTAAACTACTGCATTCCAGGAGTAGGTGTAAAATGGTTGCCTCCAGAATGATTTTGAACATGTTAGTTCATCTGAAAGATGCTTTTGAATAATGAATATCATTTGCATAGAACATGATGTGTGTCCATTAATATTGAACTCCCTACATCCCAACAGTTCCCAGAGGTGATGATACTACTTGGGTGGAGTTGTGGCTGCTCAGTGAATTAATGAGAACTAACTTTGCTCCTGAGCTTGGCAGCTGTGATCATGAACTTTAGCTTCGCAGGGTCCATGTCTGAATTGGTAACATTATGCTCTCAATAATATAATAATGTATCTAATAATGTGCTGCAAAATTATGTCATATTAGTAGTCTGAATGAAGTGGAAAAACTGTTTGGGGGGGACTAATTTGAGGGCAAAGGAGATGCCACTGCACTGCAGAAGGTCTGTTTTAGAGACATGGACAAGCCACAGCACCCAACATTTTAGGTTCAAATCACCCTTCAGCCCTTTAGTCAAGCAAACTGAACATTAAGCCACTTACTATATGTGACCTGGAAAGTTCTATCTGCTTTGCATGAACAAGCCCAATAGTTTAATTTCCTGGTAAAATCAGATATAGATGACTATAAATATTTTCATGCCTTTTGTATTTGAGAGTCCTCATAGCTGATAAAGAATAGGCTGCTACTTAGATATGGTGCCTTTTCTTAAGCACTTTTTTGCTGTGAGCAAACTGTTCTTTCTGTCAATGCAAAGGCTAACGGAAACTAAATTAAAGCTGATTAATACGGACTATAATGCAAGAGTGTGCAGGCAAGGCTAATTAATACAACTGGAAGTATGGCTCAGTCCTGGCCTGTGACACCACTCCCTTTCTTTCTCTCTCAATCTTATTTTTTCCCTAAGCAAGTACCTACAGCAGCCAAAACTACTTGTTTTAAACAGTCTTGAAAGGAGAGATTTATAGCAACATCCCAATTTTTTGCACTCAGGACTTAAAATGATATTGAATCCTCTAGAAAGCAAAGAAAAGCTGTTGTATTATGCCTTCTTCCTTCTTGCTTATAAACATCCTTCTATCAGTAAGATTACAGTATTTCCTAGATTTTAGTGTTTGCTGAGTTCTTCTATGCAAGGAGCTGTTGCAAATAAACTTGGATTTTATTTCAAGTGGCATATGTCAACAAATGTCTTTTCTAGTGAACGAGCTAACTTTTTATCTTATATTAATGATCCAACTTTGCCATTAGTTTACTGATGGGCAGGAGAACAGCTTTTAGCTCTGGTTATTATGCATAGGCTACCAGAAAAAAAATCTGAAAATCAGACTGGAGGACTTGAAAACGTGAGGGTAATGACAGAATGAGATCTGGCATCTCTGCTTCTTAGACCACCACATCTTATTTATTGCTAGTACCTTTTTCACATGCTTCACTGAAACAATCTGGAAAGGAGGCACCTGGGAAGGCACCAGTGCAACAGGGGATGCTTGGCCTGAGGACTCTGAAGGTTTAGTTTTGAAACACTGCAGTGTATCAAGTTCTTCAAAATATTTGCCTCACTGTGAAATGAAAACCTACCTTGGACTCACTGTGTATACATTGTTGTAGCTCATGTAGCACCTCTCCCAGAGGCAGAGAGAAACCGAGTCCATTAAACCTAAGCTTTGGGAGCTTCACTTCCAAACAAGGCCCTTCCCCCACCCTGCCAGTCACTTCTTGCACCAACAAGGGTTCTGCTTCTAAGGCACAGTCTGACCCTGGAATCGTCCCATTTGCAGGGTTCCCATGGGCTCTTACATGCCTGACTGAGGGACTGTGGCTTCCTCATGTCCCCAGACCCTTTTTCTTTTGACACATCTGAAAGCCATTCCTTTGATACTATTCTTCCTTTTCCACAGGAAACAAACCAGTTCCTGTGTCAGCATCCTGGCCAGGAATCAAAGAAACAAGCTACTTGTCAGGCAACACCCGGGGCATAGGCAATTAGGATGGGGATGGTATTTCAGCAAGAGCCTTTCTGGCACTAAGGAAGAATATCATGTAAATTTACTGCAATTTTGGAAAAAATAAAAAGTGCTGTGTGTAAAAGTTATGAGTTTATTTCTATGGCACAGGTCAAACAACACTGTAGCTGCTTTTCTACCCCGTGCTTTCCGGTTCAGGCAGGAGTAAAGAACATTTTTTTACTTACGTATTCTATTTGCCTCATAGTTGCCTTATGATACCTTACTAGAGAAAATGTCTCAGATTCCCAGTGTCTTCCACTTTAGCTATGACAGCAACCACAAACTCTCAATCTATAATTACAGAGGTACAACTGCATTTTGACCTCACAAGCCCTCCTTGGCAAAAAAAATGATTTCTTATGGGGAATACATGTGTTTTACCTTCTTTGATATGACCACACAGTCCATGAGCCACAACATGAGGACATCAGACACAAATATTCTGATCCCCTGAGGAGGTGGGAACCATTCGTTATACCTTTGCAGTCTTTGATCTCAGGTCTGGAAGATAAATTAATCACAAACAAAGGAATGTGAAACGCGTGAAATAATAAACAGACACTTTAAAAATTTTCTTTATCTTCATTTTCAAGTTCAAGGTCAATCTTCAATAATTTGCAGCTAAAATGAGAGTACAAAAATGTTCCCATTAGTCTAGTTTGAATTTAGACATATTATTTGCAAATAAAACTAAGCCTGCTTTTTTCAAATACCATTTCTGTGCAAAAATTACATAACTCATTCTTTTCATAAGGCATGTAAAACAGATTTCAGTTCAAACATTAAAATATTTCACACTTGAGCATCGGAATTTAAAACAGAAATTAAAGGTTCTCAAAAAAATGTGTCTGAACTGCAGTAGTACACACTACAGACATTACAATGTACTCATGCAGAGATATGCACATATGAATATCTATGTATATGAACATACTAGGAAGATTGAAAATACCTGTTTTCTGTTTTTTATGCAATCTCAGTCATTTAACTAACAAGAATGAATGTTTAACCCAGTATTCATATATTGCTTGCACAATAATTATATTTTCCTATTTTTTCAGTACAAAATCATTTCAGTCACACAGTAAAATTTTGTGTCTTCCAGTCAATGTCCTACAGTAATGCTGAAAATCTGAAATACATTAAGGAAGCATAGGGGAGAAGTTGAAGGAATAATGCAAGATAAAATTGCACTGAGTCTTTGAGAAGATTAATTTGCCTAATGATGAATTGGTAACTGTTAATCCTTGCTCTTCTTTAGTCAATGGAAATGTTCACTTTCTTTTGAGTGATTCCATTTCTCACATAGTGAAAGAAGATGTATTTTACAGGTATACAAACATCAAAGGAAAATCCTATATATACATTGTGTAGGAATTATGGAAACATGGCAAAGTTCCTTTCTGTTTGAAAACTGAACTCAGGTAAATCCTAAAAACTCACCAGCTTTTGGCAAATCATTTCAGCAGAAAGCGTGTTGTTTCAGTGTACCTGTAGAAGTCCTCATGTGCAGCCAAGGGACTTCAAACAAATTATATGGCATAATGCCTTTGGGGAGAAAATTACATTTCAAAAATCCTGTCACATAAGAAGACAGAAATGCCCACAGGTCCTTTATCTGAAAGTCCATGTCCATGGTTATTTTATTTTATGTATTTGAGCCTTTTATTTTTGGAAGATATTTCATTTGCTACTCAAAGAACAGACCCTGTAAATAAAACTCTTCACTCCCAAGAAGGCCACCCAGAGTGAAAATGTCCAGATGATTCTTTGAGCTTGCCTCTTCCACTAAAACCAGCACAGGAACCTATTTTTAGGACTTCAAATTGTCTTAGGCAGTATAGATTAGATCCTGTCACCCCAATTACACAGATTGGTATATTATTTTACAAACAAATTGCTTGTTTCTACTGGTGGTTATCTCTAGTAGAAGGAAAGTAAACATAAATACACATTTCTAGAACCCACTCTTAGTTTTATTAAGGTCATTGGAAGCTTGCACATTAAGAACTAAAAAGCCACCTGGGAAATAATGTAATTTCAGTTACAGCCTAATGAATAAGAACATTAATGTATTACATGAGGAGAGTGTATAAAATCCCCTCTACCCTTTAATGCATCAGCATCATTATTCACTTTCTGTAGTTTTCCTGTATCATGTTGGTTTATTCTGCACTCTCTCTGCCAGTAAATCCTTTAAAAATATGCTATGGTCTGTAAAAGTCTTGCACTAACTCTGGATTTCAGTTTGCCTTTTTGTTGGAATAATTAATAAGCAATTCCAATTGCATAGACTTGTTGTACTATATGGAAAGTAATAAGTACTCACACACCTAGCAGCAAGCCATTAAAATGATCCTAATGTGGAATAAATTTTTTGGGGTTCAGTCCCAGAATTCTATTTATACCCATTTGCTCATGAAAAGGACTTCTTACCATTCATACATGGATTTTCTTCCCAATGCTATCTATCTGTTATGAGTAACTTTTAAAGAGTTCTTATAAATGGCCCTCTAAGGATACTCATATATATATATATATATATATATATATATATATATGTCTATGGGGAAGGCAAATAACTTTACCTCTTTTGTCTTATAAACATGCAAACTCACTGAGAATATATATTATTACTTCTATATTGAGAAGTAATATGTTGAATTAATTCCTGGACTTTACTATACTGAATGTTTATATTCCTTTTAGATGTATATTCATGATAATCGTGGAGTACTGTGATACAGGATGCTTACAATGCAATTAAACAACTTCTGAACAGCAAATTAATTATATCTTAAAATAAAGTTAATTTTTTGAGTTGACATTACAATATGGATTTAAGAATTATGGTTATTTTCATGTAATGTTAATGACAACCTTTTTCTAAGTCAGTCTGGGCCTCAACATAATTAAAGGGCCATATATAAAAACTAAGTAGCCATAGCTCTACTTGCCAGCTAAGACTAAGAACTTCAAGTAAGGCTAGTCAATATGAAAGTTACCGTTTTTAAGACCAAAATTATGTCAATACAGACAATAAATTAAAACTAGGTAATTGAAAGTTTAATATATAAAAAGGTTACTGTATGACTTGACTATATATAACCAATACATATAGTTGAAAACAGATTTAGTGGAAGTCACCTGTGTGTCACTTTCTGAGAAGTCTGGGTTTGAGTTTTTTGAAAGTGAGTGCTTTAAAAGAACTCTGTGGGTTTGAATGTGCACACTCAAAAATCTCTATGACTAAAAATGCAGATTCATTTGTTCATTTCCTGATTTTAATTGTGATGAGCTGTACCTCTTATCATCCATCCTGATCTTAATAGCAATGCAGAATAGGACATACCCAAGGGATAACACAGAAGTGAGTGAAAAACAAATGGCACGAATTTTGTTGTATGTCTGTGTAGTGCCACTGCTTTAGATAAATGACGTCTGAAGATCCTACAGTGTCTGCAGCTGGTTTCCACAAGACCTGCTTCTGAAGGCACTCAACAGCAGCTGCCTGCTGTATTCAACCTGGAACGTCTGGAGATCTTCACGTCTTCAGCGACAGATGACATTTAAAGTGCAGTGAAGCATTGTTAAATCCATTCTCACCTGCAATTTTCTTTGTTAATTGGCACAATTCTTTGTTTTCCTTCTGTCACTTTGTCTGATGCTTTTTGTAACATTAATGGTGACTTCTTTTGTGGACATTTTCTGTGTGTTCCATTTACTCTGTGAGAGATTTAAACAGTACAGTGAATTCCACACTGACAGCAGAGTCATTGGCGATTACCTCCTAACTTATGAAAATAGTTCTACTTAATAAACAGAATGCCTCCAGCATCCTTCACACAGAACTTGATGCAGAGCAACTTTCTCATTCAGCAGGGACACAAGTTTTTATAACTGCTATACAGGCTGTGGACGACAGTAGACTTTAGATCAACCCTCTTGACTATAATTATGATCTCTGCATGTGTGTACTCTAAAAGCAGAGCAAATAAATCTGGTTTCAGTCCAGAACTGAAAATTAGAGGTTCCTTTTGATATCACTGGGAGTTGTGCATCACTAGCCTGAGACAGAATTTTCTATAATTGATTTTACATTTCTTAAGTGAAAATACAGTTTTAAAGTAACATTTACTTCTGCCTGTGTATAAGACCCAAGCACAATATATATACCTTTCAGAGCTTCATCAGATAATTTCCAATATTCAAAAAAGTCAGTCTGTCTGAGGCATGCAAGTGCATCCCTAATTTAAATTTATTCTTCTCCATCTCCTTGTCTATCTGCTTATTGCCATCAGCAACACACTATATGCACAGTAAACTGGATAGGTCTAGCACTCAGAAAGTGCACTCAGAACTGGGCTGATAGAGACACAGGGGTGAGTTAGGTGGGTCTGATTATTGCATTTCCAGTAGTCTATGAAACTATTTGTCAGTGTAAGGAATGTCAGATAAATTAGGCATTGTTTACATGGCAGGAGTGCCAGCTAGAATAACGTCTCATAAACTTCCACTGACATGAGTTGAAGGTACATATATATTTGCAGAGCAACACTTGATTTGCTGCTGTATATTACTTCACATTTCTGCAGCCTAAATACACCTGCTCTTTTGCTGTCTACTCCCCCAGTGCTACTGTTCATGCAAGGACTCTCCAAAGACTACACATATAATGAAAATCAAAGCAGGTGCTGGATAAAACTCTTGCTTTTGGCGTGCCTGACCATTATTGTGGAAGATATCTACTGCGAAGAGGGGAAGTTTCGAATGTGGAAACAGCAATTACAGGATAACCTGACTGAGGCTGCAGAGGAAGAAAACATGTTGTGAACTGATCCGATACAACATTACTGACACAGAGACTGTTTGACTAAAAGAAGTTAATAATTGTTGTTAATATACATTCAAACCTGTTGTACCCCCATGTTTTTATTGAATTCCATAACATTCTCTCCCTCATGTTTATTCCTTATTTTCCTATTGGTCAAAATCTGCCACAGTGCAGAGTCCCCATGTTATGTAACTCCTCCCCTGGGTGTGCCTAATTGGATGTAACTCCTGTCAGTCCCATGCTCCTCCCTTCTTTCCAGAACCTTCTCTGCTCCTCCTATATAAATAGGGGAGCCATTTTGAATAAACAAACCTTCAACTCTGTTTGAGCCTGAAGGTTCTTATGTCCTTTCCTCACAAACTGTAACAATTATATTGCCTTCATTGGTGTAAGGACTCCTCTGATCATCATCATCATCTTTTACTTTCAAGTTGTTCAGACATTATCATCATGAGAGGATCCAAAGTTTACCAGATGCAGCCTATGTCAAACTCTTTCGACATACAAATTGTCACATAACCGAGGGGTAAAGCAGGAGGCTGCTTTAGAGCTTGATGCAGGAGAAAGTGAGAAACAGAGAGGTAATGCCATTTACCCCCTACTTGTTTGCAGGCTGATGGCACAACCCAAGTCTCTGAGAGCACTGTATGCTGCATTGCATTGTATTGTGGAGCATGTAGAGGTAAAAGAAAAATTGTAGTCAATGTGAATGTTCAGATAAATAAAATAGGCACATTTTGAATTGGGGGGCGGTAGTCACATTCTCATCTCTAGGCACCTAAACTTAAGGTGTTCCAATTGGAAACTTGCTCATCCTAGGCTTCCTTCAGTGGAGAAACAGAGATTCATGGCAGCAAACCAGAGCTGGAGCCTAAATTAGATACTACACTTTCTCTGAAGGATTATGTATTTCTATTTTGAGTACAAGAAGTTTAGACAACTTACCTTCCTTTCTTATGCATCTGCATTAGATGTGTAGAATAATGTAAATGCCTTACTTATCATCACAAATTTTCTTTGTACTGAGCTGCAACAATACAGATGTATGTTACTGAATGTACCTCAGCTAAAAAATGCAGGAGGAAATCTTTAAAGTCATAGGGCCTCAGAGCAGGAACCCACACCTCACTGGGGAGTCCCACAGTCAACACTCACATTGTTAATATGTTGTGGGAATTTGCCCGTACTTCCTACTAAATCCAATGCAGAGGTAATTTTCCAATCGCTTACAAAATTAGGCAAACCATTTTCTCCAGCAGTATGCAGGGTACACACTGTAATTCTCAATTGTAACCAAGTCTTTTTCAAATTGGATTAATAATTATGTAGTTCTGTTCAACCATATCCAACCTCACTGATTAATTTTTCTCTGTGGGCTAGTGGCTATGACAGCCGTTTGTGTTTTTCATTTGCAGAAAACTCATGGCTCTAGATATCAAGCTGCTGTGGAACATGTCCCTGCACATCTGGAGGTGCAGTATCTTGTGAAAAAATACAGCAGTATCCATGTCACCAGGGAATATCTTTGTACTACAGCAATACAGAGGTAATACAATGAAGGTATAAAATAAAAATATGTGTACTGATGTGTTGTGTGTTAGCAAATGGAAAGTGAAGTTCAATCCAAATTCCCTTTTTCATTTGCTCAGACCCTTTGGGTTTAATTTTGCCTCTCTCAATGATATGACTCCTGACATGGGACCACCTCATATGGGGAGGGTGTGACGGTTACACCACATGCTGTGCTGAGGCACTTTCTGTGGAAAAACATCAAAAGACAAAGCTCAGTGAGGAGGAGTGCCCATATTGGCAGTAATTCACCAAAAACAAACTGTGTGCATGCCTGAGGAGCAGGGACGCAGAGGGAACTTGTTTCACGCCTGAGAGAGGCATGAAACAAAGGATGGTGTAGAGGTGTTGGAGTCATGCTCTGTTTAAAACAATGCAGCTAATGAAAGCTAAACCAAAGGAATTACCTAAATGGTGACCAAAAGCTGAATTACGCATCATGAACTTCAAAATGCGTATTACTTTTCATTCCCTACATATGCTAATGATGTAAAAGCTGTACATGCTTTACATGTATGATTAAAGTCACTCAAACTCCACCTAATCATGAAATTACATCAACTGAAACTTTTTTTTCACCACCCTCAAAGAAAACAATACAGATATGACTTAAGAGGGGAGGGAGGTCAGAGGAGACTCTACCTTTGTATCCTGGGATGATCAACAGGTGGTACCCTCTACTCCCCCTTAGGGACACCCGTCAGGTAAGTTTTCCATGGTAATACTATTGGAGGTACTTTCTGATACCAGTGCATTTAGCAACAGCAATTTGTGGACCTTATTCTGTCACAACAAAATCAATAAATTGCACAATTTGTGAATCTGGAGTCTTATTGAATTCACCCAGACTTACAGTGCAACTTATGCCATTTGCGCATCTGGGATTGTGATTGTGACCACACTGTGCCTCTGGTACCTTACCACTTATAGTGCCAAATTGGTTACTCTAAAATATTATCTGTGAAGGTCTCATGGGGACTTGGACAGACAGATAATACTGACTAAGAAAGGGAAGGCCTGGCTGCCCCCAGGCCCACTACACCTGCGGACAATGCAGAAAGCAAAGGGGTCTCCCTTTCCTAAATTTTTAAGTGACAGAAAAATTGGTGTAGTCAGCAAGACTGCCATGGATAAACAGTTACAAAAGTATAAATGTGCTCCTTCCCAGGCAGACAAGGAATGGGCCCAAAAATTCTAGAAAGACAAGGCAATTATTTGTGCAGTATTGGGGACTCACTTATCACACAAGAGGAAATCAAAGAGTCCTTTCTTTCCCAAAAATTTCCTATACAGAATATGCTGCTTCAAAATCAGAAAATGAAGTATTAAAGTCATCATTGGCCTTTGAGAAGGAAATAAAAGAAAGATTGGGAACCAAAAGAAACAAGCTTATAACTGAGAATGATAATTTTAGGATTCTACTTGCTTCAGCAGAGCACAGGGAAAGACAATTACTGGAGAAATTAGGTAGGAAGAGCCTTAGTAGAGAGAAACAAGGTCTGAGAGAGGAAATAGGAGGCGGGAAAGGAACTGAATTGTTACTATCTTTGGAAATTGAGCAGCTGCAGAAACAGTTACAGGAAGAAAAGGAGATAAAGCAAAAATTGGAAGAAGAGGTAGAAATGGTGCTTATGTGGGCTGCCAATCCACCCAGCATTGTACAGATAATTAAAGCATTTGTATCCCCTGGGGAATGGTGAAAAAGACAAAGGGTCAGTGGCTGCTCACTGTTGTCTGCAGGAGATGGAAAGCCAATATCACACCTCTAACTACTGCTGTGCCAGATTTAGCAGAACTGGTAACTCAAATTCAGGGAGCGTCCTATGCATGGATGGCAACCCTAGATGTAAAAGATATGTTATTTATGATTCCACTCTGGGAACACCTCAAAGCAAAATTTGTGCTCACCTGAAGGCAGTTCAGTGTACCTTTAACAGACTCCCACAGGGGTATAAACATTCACCCATGACTGAACAATCTGTGATTTCCAAAATTTTACAGACAGTCTCACTCCCTCTAGATGTGAAACTATATGATATTCCATTAGGAGAAGACTCCCCTGAAAAAGTAGGGGAAGCAGCAACATGAAGTAGAAGTTGAGATTCTACCTGAGAAATGCCAAGGACCACGTAAAGGACTGTATCTGCTACATCTGCAGAGGACCCAGAAAGCAAGGAGGTCTTCCTTTCCTAAATTTTTACCTAATACTTTCTCATATGAGAAACCAAGGAAGCAGTAAACCAAGCAGTTTTTGGATTTCTTTAATCTGCAGCAGCTCAGCAGCTGCTACACAAACATGGCAAGTGGAAACCTGGGAGAGGCAGGCAGGTAGGCAGGTGTAACAGGAGAAGGCTGGTCTTCAGTATAGCCCCAAATCCTTGGGTGTTCCTACATTATTGTTACACTGGATGACTCTTCTACATCATATATGACATATAAGTGAGGGAGATGAGGGGGAAGGATCTGATCCAAAGCCTACTGAAGTTATTGAAAAGACACTCATTGACTTTTTCAGGCTTCACGTCCAGCTTTGCATGAACCAGGGTTTATGCAGTTCACATAGTTTAAGCAGAACAGCAATTAAGGAAAAACCTGTTCCCTTTCAAATAATTCATCTAAACAGTTTGCACAATACATGCCACAGCTGGACTGAGTTGGAAAGGAATGACTGTGGGGGCTTTTTTTACTGTAACAATGTGTGTGTTACTCTGATTGGCAAATAAAACATCAACTCTGTGGCCATTCAGGCAGTGTCAGAGGTGCTTGGCTCAACCATGCTGTGGCTGTGGTGCAGCCCAGCACCATTTTCTCTTATCTCTTATACAGTTTCACTGCAGCAAGGAAGATTGCCACAAAAGTGAGTTAGACCTGGTTGAAGCTAGTGCTGAGCACCAGGGAACATAATTATACTCCTACCTCTGTGGTTCTGAAGCCATTCTGCCTCTGTGTCGTGGCTCCCATGCTGTGGACCATGGGGTTGGCACACTGAGAACCACAGTTGTTCCTCTTTTCAGTGTTTAGCGTTCCAGATGGGGCTGATGCTGTAGTTAAACCAGTCTGAGCCAATTTCCCATCCTCCAGAAGACCTAGTAGAGACACATGAAATTAGGCAATTAATACCAAGGAGCAATTTGCAACTGGCTCTGGTTTTCCCTTTATTTTTTCACATGCTTGTGATACTGTAAGTGATGCCAGGTGTGGTGCAGTACTACAGTCCACCTCCTTGTGTCACCCTTGTCCTCACACTTGACATTATTTGCCCTTTTCCCTATGGTCCACTGCTCTGTGAAACACTGGCTCAGAAAACATGGAAAAACGATCAATGAGTGCAGCACATCAGTAGATTTTTGTCATCTGCAGATCTCCATTGGCTTCTCTACACACACAGCTCCTTGCATGACTGAGAGTTTAACTTAGTACCTGGAGAAGCTCCCCTTAAATCTGTGTCAGTTCTGGGAAATGAAGGGGTTAGGTGGAAATGAAGGGGGTTAGGTGTGAGCATGACAAATCAGACTAATATGGGTGGGAAGGTTGCTCTATTCATGGCCTTGAACATTTTTTTCATCAGAAGTTGAGAAAAGAAATTCAGGAAAAATACATTTCTTACTGTTTTGACTATCAGCAGTCAAATAAATGACTGATTTGCTTTCTGCTCTAGCTGTGTGGATATGCATGCATTGCACAACATGATATTGGACAGCATAAATGAATTTTCTCATCTTATTGCATTAATAAAAATCAGTTGTCATTTATGGTGAGTGAAGAGCACTAAACATCTGGTTGTAACACTGGGTCTAAAATACAAATACAAAGAGCAAGGGGGATGCATGACTGTAGCTCTCAATTTAGTTTTTGTCAAAGCTCATTTATGAAGAGCTTTATGTTAAAAGAGAAAAAAAAAGGCAAATTTAGTAACTGGCAATGAAGGTATCAAACCTGAAAGAATTAAGGGTCACAGACACTAAATGAGAAAAAATTATCTGGAAAACCAATGACAAATCATTGCTATTTGAAGTGACATTGTATCATCAAAACCTTCTTCCACGAATCAAGTGGGAATTCAAACACAGTGTTAAGGGTATTAAAAGGGAAGCAAAGTCTTGAATTCTTTCTCAGAAATCTGTAAGAAAAGCTGCATTGTCAGTAGAAAGTAACATCAGTAGCAGCTAGCAAAGGCAATGACTAAAATCAATAAAGCTTCAACCAAATATTCAAAGCCTTGATATTGAAAATATTTAAAGTTTTGTGAATTAAATCATCTTTAAGGTCCCTTCTGATCCAAGCCATTCTATGATTCTATGAGTTAAGAAGTTTAAATACAAACTAGTCACTGCATTTCCCTGAGCAGTCAGAAGATGGAGTCAGAGTTTTCCAGACAATTTAACTTGCAGTGGTGGTAACTAAGAATGCTAAGTCATCTAGTTTTAGATAGAAAAAAAATTGAGCTGAAACTTGAAAATACTACATTATAGTTTATTTTTAAAAATACTTCAGCGTTTGGAAACTTTTCTGCTAGGTATAAAATCTAATTTCATTCTCCCATCTAAGTTTAGATGCAACTTCCATAAAAGAGTAAACCTCACCTCTCCTGCATCTCCCAGAAGTCCACACCTACTTCTGTTTTAGGTCTTCTCTCTTCCTATCACTCCACAGTGCCAAATAAGAAGCAAAAAAATGACTTGGTGCAGAGCAGTAAGTGATACAGAGTGGTATTGTAGACAAAAGCAGTTATCAGGGAGGGAGATGGAAAGACAATTAGCCACATGTGAGTCAGAGCTCGAAGCCAGGAGTCCACTGCTTCCCCTTGCAGAGGAGCTGTGAGAACAAGCTTGAGCACAGCTTCCAACAGGCAAACTGCACTAGGCATTACATACTAATTCCATTAATTGAATCTTTGACATTTTAAACGTATATGAATTACGAGTTTTACCCTTCTGTGGAGTCATCCTACGAATTTACTTTCCACTGTGTGTCTCTTTGGCCATCTGGCCTCTGACTTAATTGTCTGGTGAAACAGCTGTCAGCTGAAAAGCCATTTTGTTATTAAGCGCAATTGTTCATTTATCGGACTGTGTTGCATCTTTTGGTCACACACAGAACAATTTTTCTTGCATGAATCCATTTCTGGGGGCTGATAGAAAATCTTAATCCTGAAAATAGTATATCTGGTTAATTTTTTGTCTCTTTTAGTATGCAGCCTGAGCATCCTTGCTGCATTCTGCATTGCAGGGGTGAGATGTTTTTTTGCAATACTTGTCAGAAATAAACCAGGTATCAGTATCTGATCCTTCCACTATCACTACTATATTTTTATATGGATGACCTAGTGGTCACCAATACTAGGTAAAAAGCTTTTTTATTTTATCTTGAAATATGTTTGCTATTCTGAAGTTAAGAAACTATTTTAAATTTTTTTTCATTGGCAAATAGATGCTTTAGAGAGTGGGCAAGAGTGTAAAGATTTCAGTGACTTGTTCTTTATGTATGAGCATTGAGCAGAAATTACAATGAGAATGCATGAGCAGTAAAGAGCACAAGGTTTGTTGGCAATTCATAAAGCAACACCTATCTTATAGACTAGATACATAACACAACATGTTGATTGCAAATCAGAGATGATGTTAAGAAAGGATTAGGAACACATGGTTGTTCTTAAAATAGCAAATACTTTTGCATTGTTATTTAGGGTTTGCCACAGTACACAAAAATGGAAGAGTTAACTCTCTTCTTTTGTACTAACTGGAATTTACAAGCCAGCAGGATGGCAATACTAAGGGTCTTGCCTCAGTGTCATCTAAAACAAGAAAATTGTTGAGATATTTATGCCATCCTCACTGCCTGGGTTCGATGAACTCTTTGGTCTTCCACTGCAGAACTTCAGTTTACATCAGTTGTTAAATTACCGTAGAGGTTTATACGAACGGGTTCAGTAATGTTGTTCTCATCGTCACATTTTCTGCCACAACACCCTCCTGCCAAAAGTCTGTGGGCCTCTTGAAGCCAGGGAAAACCGCAGATTCCATCTCAATGCTCGTCAAATACAAGTATTTATTTCCAAATGAACTGGCAAGGCTGAATATTCTTACAGCTCCATTCCCAAAACCAGGGTTTCTGGGTGATTATTAAATACCCACCAATGTGATGGTGAACCTTCCATCAGGAATGGCTAGTCAGTGTTTGGGGAACTGTTCCCTGTACGGAGAAGAATGGATGACAAGAGGCAGGTATTTCGTTGCATGTAATCAGGTTTATTTATAACAAACGTACATGAGTTCTCTCTCATTGGTCGCAGGGAGAACACACCTGCAGCAGCCCCATTGCTCACAAATCCAAGTCCATCTTTCCAGCACAAAATGTGTTAAAAAGAACTTTTCCTCCCATGACAATGCTCGCTGCCACCTTCCTCTTTGCTGGCTTGTTGGGCTCACAGGCACGTCAAGTCCTGCCTTTCTTACCAGGCCAATAGAATCCTTTAGGCTCCAGTTTAACAAACTTTTTTTCAGAAGCATCAGGGGAAAAATGGGTTATTTTAAAACTGAAATCAATCCCTAGTTATTCTTCTCCGAATGACGCAAGCAGTCAGACTGGCACAACTTGGGAGGTAGCACAGGAATTGAAACAAGCAGCTCTGCAATAAACCAAAACAAACCTGACCCCCACTCATCCAGCCACACTCGTTCTTCTCACTGAGCTGCCTTGCTGAGCTGTCTAAATCTTCAGAGGTATATTCACATTGCTTCCAGCTACACCTACGTCAGGGGACAGGTATTTGTTTAGTCCATTTAGCCTGGATTCACCAAAGCTTCCCATTGTGTTACAGCAAAACCATGTCCCAGAGTTGACGATCCAGATCAGGATGTGATAAAACTGACTGATACAAAGAAGCTTTTTTCTAAAATGTCTTTCACTAAAACGTCTGATGATTTACACCAAATGATGGCAGTTCAAATAGTCTTTTGTTTTGTGTATTTTCACATGCACAATTTTAATAGATTTGAAAAACCAAATTTGCCCAAGTTTGGGTTTGGGGTTTATTTTACCCAACTAAAACACTGGCATTAAAATACTGCCTTTTGTTCGAGCTTCCCAAAATATGAAAGTTTGGGAAAATTTGGATATGCACAATAATCAACTCCAGTCATTACTTTTGACAAACCAAAGCTAAAAATCCATCCTTCAGATATCTGGGTATGTTTTAGCTGTTTCAAGTTCACAAGAAGGACATATAAGAACAGTTTTACTATTATGTCAAAATGTAATGAACATAAAGCCACCTAAAATCAGAGGCATCTCAATATAAATAGGAAGATCAGAAAGTTGGGATGATTTTGTCTGAAATATGCATTCTATGTGGAGAACAACAGGCATATTAAAGGTAATATAAACTCCTAGAAGATGACAAAGAGAATAGAACATGTTGATTGTCACTACTAACGCAAAAACAAAGGCACTGGGATTTTTATATAGCTCATATAAACACTATAAATAACATTAACTCTCCAAGAACTGCTGCTACTCATAATTAATAGTCTATCCTAACATTGAATATTCAGGCTGCCAGTGGGACACCAAGTTTTTCCAGTCTTTCCAGATTAACCTCTTACTCTCTGTTGTAAATGTAATGAAAAATTCAGTGTGTCCAAGTAAACACCAAAATTAGTTTTTAGAAGGAAGGCTTGAACACATCAATGCTTCTCTTCAGTCTCTAAAATTGTCTTTATTAATTATTCATAGATATAATCATAATGATTCTTTTTATTTCACACTATTAAGTGATGTATTAATGCCAGGTGGAACATGGCCATTTTGTAAAGAACAGAAGTTTTCTTCATAACAGAATTGTAGGCTGTAAACTGTTCTGTATTGTGCAAAGGCATCTTTCAGTTCTTTAATGCCACTTGGAAATCTGATGCAAATTCACCAATGGATTCAGAGGATTCTGTCCATAATGCCCATTTTTCTCTGATGACTGTAGTGTATTTATATCATAACTTCTCTCTCAACATCTCCCTCTCCGCCTCAACTGTCCTCCTGCCAGGCTGCACCTCACTTTTCTAGGAGCAAGTCACCAACTCCCATTTCCAAGCATGTTCTATGAGACCTCTCAGCATGCGCTAGCATGTGTTCTTTTGTCTACAATCCCAATAATTTTAAAATTTTGAATGAATTTTCATTAACTGCCAGACAGTACCATCTTTATTTTGTAGTTTAGGAGATACATATTCAAAATTGCAGTCTGAAAAATTGCTCACAGACTTGCAAGCTTATGTCCATTCAAAATGCTTAAATCATGTAACTCTAAAAAAACCCCAGACATTCACACAGGGAGGGAGGAAGAAAGCTTTTAAAATAATCCTTTAGTAAATAGGATGTTCATCACAGAGAAGTAAAAAAAGAATGTAAAATATGGAATGGAAATTTAAGACATTAGATCTGTATTTTTTATTTCTTCTGATTTCTTTTATTATAAGGAAAACACTAGTGATCACAAAACCAAGGATAAACATTGTATACATGCTGCTCTGGTTGTTCATACAGCCTGGTTACAACTAAGAATTTAAACTATTCTTAATGACAGTATCTCAAAAAGAGGAGAAGAAATTTTTACTCTTAACTCTTTCTAACCTGATTTTAGCATGGAAATAAAGATGATGTGAAGGGGGGGAGAATTACATGATTAATTCAGTTTATGAAAGTAAAACTGGTCTAAAAAACAAAGTAGTGACATGGATTGACAGCTGGCCCAGAGAGACAGGAACAAAAGAGAACCAGGGGGAGTGATTTTGTAGCCCTTAAATATCAGCACCAAAGGAAACTTCTCAAACCACAGATAAAGGTAGGTCTGCCTGGATCTTTTGCATAGACTTCATCAAAAGAGTAGATCTCAGTAAGATTCAAGATGACCTGTGACAAACAAAATCAGCAATGCTGCAATAGTTAATGCTGTCAAGAAGTTTGAGAGGGGTGCGAAGCCTCGTAGCAAGGAGACAAAGTTAATCTTAGCCAAAAAAATCAGATTTTTGTGGAAAAAATTATTCCATGTTTGTTTGTTACGGTATTCTCCCACTTGAGTTTAAAGCAACAGGCAGTGACCAAATCTGGACATGAATTCCCACTCAAATATGCTCTAGATCTGACTCAGTACTCTGTGTGACCCTGTGCTGTCATGTGTTCTGTTATGGAATAACAAGCACACATTTGTTTAAAGTGGGTAGCTGTTGATTAGTACGCTAAATTTATATCTTTGGAATCAACTACAAACACAAACCAGTGAGGTTCAATTTTCTGGTTCAGCAACACCCTTTTTATTTATCGTGACTGTTAACTCATGCATAATGCATAAGATGCTGGTTTAGAAAATGTCTGCCTAATAAGATACTGCACTGTAAAGACGGACTCTCAGAAAACTCATAGTGAAGACAAATGAAGAGTGTTATCATCACATGCAGTTGCTTCCAGAGGAAATATGTGTTTGTAATCATCACCAAGTTTCTTGTTGTTAATGCTATAGACTGTCAGTAAGTACAGAGAGCAGTGAAATACCTGTTCCCTCTGGCTGTTTTCCTGAATTGCTATATATTTTTGGGAAAACCATGCATCTACAGGCCTGAGGGTTGCTTTGTGCTCCTGCTGCAGAAACAACACATAGCATGGATCTGATAAAAAATGAATGGAGTAGAGGCTGTGACAAATGTCAGGTTTAAGTCATTTCCTCCAAAGCAGTAGCCTCGAGGATGAGGCCAGATGCTCAGGAAATCTGCAATAGCTCTTTTCCCTAACAAGACAGAATTTAGAAACTTTCAGGCATAGCAGAGAGTGAGTTTATAAGCCAGGATGAAGGATCCAGAAAATCTGCAGAGGGATAACCTGCTGCAGCACAGAAATGTTATCAGAAACAATGTTTTGGATCAGCAAATACAATAATGCAATAAATTTGCTGCTCAGATGTTCAGAGAATCCAGAATGATTTATCTGAACTCTAACGTGATATGAATTTTAGACAGTGAAGCAAAACACAACAAACGTATTAATGCCTTCCTCAAATTCTGGAGGTGGCTCTGAAGCTGCCTCCAGCTAGGAAGGGCTGAGCTGTGCCCAGGCACACCACAGGGGTGGGGAAGCAGCAGGGAGCTCTGTGCCTTCCTCCCTGCTTCCAGGGATGCTTATTTGAAGTCAGCTCACCCTAAAGCACAAACAGCCTATCAGGCTACAAACTTTACATGGCCTGATTTTCCAGGTACAGGCAGATGCTGAATCTTTGCATACTGTATGTTTTGATTTCAAATTGCGATTCAGAATCATGGTACAACTATCTTATAAGCAAATATAAAAATGTTGCAATCATGTCTGTGAAACAAAGGTTAATTGTTATATTTATTGCAAATAGGAAAAGCATGCTGCAACACTCTTTAACGATGTGTGATCATTTCAAAGCTCAAGACAAAGGATTCTACATGGCAAATAGACTCCAGAAGCTGAATAAAAGGGAATTGGTCTGACCATGAAGGGAAGATAGGAAAGGTTAACTTAAGAGAACTGTAATCATGGTGCTAGGCAAGGACTTAATGGCAGACAGACAACAGAGTTTGATGTATGAAGATACAAGTTTTGATAACTGGAACAAGATGGAAGAACTGAATTTTCACTATATTGTGGAATAAGGATCAGCTACATTTTGAAAGGCATTGAAGGCTGAGTACATTTTTTCCTGGGAAAATAACAAGGCAGAATGGATTAAGCAACTAACCAGTGCCACATGATGTGCCAGAAACAGATCACTCATTCCTCCACAGCGAAAAACTAACACACAAATAGCAAACCTCTGAAGTGCTTTTCATAGTACTGCATTTTAGAAGGATAGACAGTGCAGGGATCTGCTTCTCTACATGCAAATATATGGGCTATGTTTCAGTACTGCCTATGAAAAATACATCTTAAAAATTATACCCTCCACACACAATACCTTACACATGGCCAAATTATGGCCAATCAACCTGTTTTCCAAAGATGCTGGCTTTTGGCTCAGTTCCCGTCTGACCCTCTCCTTAAAATGCCAAGACAGAAGTTCCCCTCACAAGCAGTAGGCTGCTGGCCCCTTCTCAATCATCCTTCCCCCAGTGGTGCCCACCCAGTTTATAGATGGGTTCTGAACAGTGGCTTAGATCTGTGGGTGTTCACGTGGCCTTTCCCTCTCCTTTACATGGTCTTTCATTCTTCTTTGATGTGTTATAATGAAACATCACTCATAATGTTTCAGGCTAATTTCCAACATAGACATGGAAAGTATTACTATCATTCTTATTACCTAGCTAATCACGCATGGAATTTTAAGATGAACAGATAGCATCATTTCAATTAATCACACTGAGGAGCAGCAAAAATATTTAGGCAGACTAAACATAAATCCTTATGAAAAGCATTTAAATGTACATGAAATTTGAGCTGAAAGAACTCTTCAGTTTTGCTCACCAAGGTTCAATTGCTGGAAATTGAAGCTAAAGGTTCCAGGTAATACATTGTACATTTATTTTAACAAATAGTGATTAACTAGTGGCCTAAATTACAAAGGCTTAGGCAAAATGTCAGCCACTGGAAAGCTGTAAATTCAGTCTGAATGTCCCAAAAGTATGCTCCATGTGGGAATTAACAGAGGAAAGACCAGTGGGCTGTATGGCCAGCTGACATTCCAGCCTTACAGTCTATGAATATACAAAAAGATACTGCTGACTTAACTGTCTCACGTGATGACTACGATCATAAAGTGCTTTGGCTCAAGGTATCTGTATGCATGTGAAAAAGTCATCACTCACATCTAGTGTTCGCCCTAAAATGAGGGCAGTTGCCACATTAAAACCTAATGTCATCAGCCATCAACAATCCTTTAGATATATCTGTGACATTTTTTCCATCTTTTCCACAAGCAGTGTAAGCACTTGGAAAGCACTCAGGCACCAGCATCGTGCAAATGGCAGAAATTCATTCTTTTAGTACTGCAAATGCTTGAAACAATTCAGATGGCCCACCTAGGAAATACTAGCCGCTTACAAGAATGACAATTGCAACATGAGGACAATATTCAGATGAAATGTGCAGAGAGAGAAACACAACCATATACATTGTTAGGAGATTGGTAAAAAAAAAAGTAATCAAAATATTTCAGTCACTCAATAAAGAACAGGATGATTATTTTTCTCTAGCATCTCTAGCATCCATCTGAACAGGCTAGCCTGAATCCATGTTCTTCCAGGTGGAATGAGAGGCTCAACATTACTTCTTTTTCATCAGCTGCTTAAAATTCGAGGCTCAGTTAAGCAAACAGCAATGCAGAGGGGCTCAGTGGATTCAGGAAAAACCTTAAAATGTAAAATCCTACCCCACAGCTACAGTTGCCCACGCTAACTGGTAAAACACCCCTCCTTCATCTACTTGTTTTACTTTTAACCTGTATTTTTCCTAAACAGAAAAGGCAGTGTGACAGTCTAGGGAAGCAATTATGCATGTATTCATCACTAAATAAAACTGCACTATTGATTTGTGTATTGCAAAGGACCAAGTCACCTGTTTCATGTGAGACTACTGCTGAAAAATGTACACACTCACCACACAGCCTTCGAAATCTGATCTGCATACTCCTGAAAAGAGGGCTGCTTTGTGCAGCTCAAAGAAAAACCTTTACGATAAACGCATGGCTTCGACCATTACATTTCTGAGCCTTAACTATTACTGTATTTTGATTTAAGGTAAAACCCAACTTTCATTCCAAGATTTCTTTTAACTGCAATCAATTTATTTCTGTTTTAAACTGCAGAAAAAAGTGGAACTGGCAATATAATTTCTGCTTCTATGAAGAAATATATTTCTATAACTGACTACTGATAAAGGCAAGAGAGATTTCTATCACTTTAATGCTGGATTACTGCAATTTATGCTTAATGTGGGAATTTTGGAAATTTTAATCAACGGGCAATGAGGTAAACTGCACTCTGAACTGTATTTCCTGTATGCAACATATTGAACCTCTGCTTTGAGACTGGCAGGAGTCTTTGCTTAAAGATAATTCAAATTTTATCTACATTCCTAAACTGAAAAATACAGGATTAGAACTGGATGGAAAGTGTAAATTCATTACTAAGGAAAAGAAAATGAATTTTTAAATGTCCTGAATCAGCATATAAAGGGGCAGGGGTGGTCATGGGGAGAGAGCATTTTCCACAAGAACAATAATTTTGCAGAGCACTTTACTTCTGAGCATCTTGCAGGCAGGATCTGACAAAAGCCACCACTCAGATTTCTTGCCTAAATCCTTTCAGACACTCTCCCTCTCTCACCATCCCTACTCCCGCTGCAGGCTCTTCCCATAGTTACTGACAGCCCTTTGGCTCTAAGATTTCAATGCTGCAAGAAGAGATTTTTCCACAGGAAAATAATTTGGAAAGATGGTTCCAAGTCATCTCTCCTGAAAATCACCTCTATTGATGCTCAACAACCTTTCTGCTTTCTGACAGCTGGGAAAGCCTTTCATGTAATTCAAGTGTTCATGCACATCATGTTTTTAGTGAGTTTATTTTATCAGTGGGTAAATTATTATAATGGGGTAAAGTGTGGGTGATCAATCCTACTAGGTTTGCTTTAGATTGTAGGGGGATTTAGCAAGACTTTTGGCCATTAACTAAATGGGCATGAAGCAAAGAGTAAGAGGCTTTGTAGAAAAGTTTCTTTCTGTTTTTTTTTTTTTCACAGCCTATGCAGTGTTTTGAGCCAATTCTTGAGCCAGAAAGTGCAATAAAGAGGCTGCTGGGGAAAGAAGAGGCAGCTGGAGGGCCCTGCCCAGGTCCTGCCTTTCCCTCCTGTCACAGGAGTATGAGGCAGCTACTCCCACCTGAGGCACCAGGACCTGTCAGGAGGATTCAGGTGGTACCTGAATGACAATAACCACCTACCGTTCAACAAGATCAAAGTTGTTTCAGCAACTGAGTCTGATACATCTCACAAAATAGGAAGCTGAAGGTTCATGATAGAAGAAAATTTCCCATCTCTCAATTATCTTTGACATTTTTATTAAAACTTCACTTGCTATGGATGCAAGCTTTTTATATGAGAATTGATATTTATTAAAAACAAAATAATTTAAAAATACCTTTAGAGGTGGTGGGGGAGATTGCTTAGTATATAATGATGGGGCAAATAAGTAACAGTGATATTTTTTAACTGAAAAGTAAAATTAAGCCAGTATTGTACTGTCAAGTGACAGCAAAGATTAAAATGTATGGACTGGAAGAATTAACAGCTAGGGTTAGTCTGAAAAATATGGTCATTACAAAAGATTATACTTATCATACAGTCAAATTTTTATTTATCATATGAGCCCAATTTTTCCAATAATATCAATGCTGTTTTGTGGTGCAATAAATACTGTTTTAGGTCAGTACTGTAATCCTTGACTGGGCTCTATGCTGAGCAAACCCCAAGTATAGGTGTTGAATGGGAAATGTCAATGTTGAGTGTTTTCAGGTCAGTGCATTGACAACAATCATTTATTGCAGAGATTACCCATTTAATTTTATTATTTCCCTCTATTGCTATCCAGTGCTCTTTATAATTTCCTGATCCATAGACCAGTGCAGAATTGTTATTTTTTTAATGGAAAAATTGATTTTTTTTTTTTAATTTCTAAGAGAGGCATACAGCTGGGTGGTGCATCAATGTTAATTCCCTTTGTCCTGCAACACTTCCCACCCATGTCCGGCAGACATGCTGTGACAAGTTTGACTAGAAGTCCCTGAAGCATATGGGAATGGTTAACTCCTCTGAAGCAGTAGGGGCTCTGGGCTTTTCCATTGTCTTGATTTGTCTCCACATTTGGTACTGAATTTGTACTTCAGTACTGACAGCAAAGTTTCCTGGTTTTGTGGTCCTCCAGAGGTGTAGTGAGGAATGACACAAAACTCGGTACCACTCAGAGGGAAACCTTTTGAATAACCCTACCAAATTTTGCTTTCAGGAAATTCAGAGGGCTTTGAACTCACTCATCTTCCTCTTGTTGTACAAATGGAACCACCTACACAAACCCACTCAAGGACCACTCAAGAAGTGCTTTCTGTGTTTAAGAAATTGATCCTTATAAACGTTAGCACATAAGAAGTTGATCTACAAGGTAGGGGAGACATTTTCAGAAAGAAGGCTGCTTTCTGAAAGCTAGATGGTAAAAATTAGATGCAAAAGCTTTCTCTCCTTACTCCTCAGATGGACATGGGAGAGAAAACATAATGAAAGGCTCATGGATTGAGATAAGGACAGGAGGAGATCACTCAGCAATTACTATCGTGGGCAAAACAGAATCTACTTGAGGAAATTAATTTAATTTACTGCCCATCAAAATCAGAGTAGGATAATGAGAAAATATAAACCCCTAAACCTTAAAACACCTTTCCCCCACTCCTCCCTTCGTCCTGGGCTAAGCTTCACTCTCTATTTCTCTACCTCCTCCCACTAGCGGTGCTGGGGGATGGGGAACGCGGGCTGTGGTCAGTTTATCACATGTTGTCTATTCCAACCCTTCCTCCTCAGGAGAAGGACTCCTTGCACTCTTCCTCTGCTCCAGCATGGGGTTCCTCCCACAGGACACAGTTCTCCATGAACATCTCCAACATGAGTCCTTCCCATGGGCTACAGTTCTTCACAAACTGCTCCAGTGTGATTCCCCCACGAGGTCACAAGTCCTGCCAGCAAACTTGATCCAGTGTGGGCTCCTTTCCCCACGGGTCTGCAGGTCCTGTCAGGAGCCTGCTCCAGCCATGGGATGACAGCCTCCTTTTGGCATCCACCTGCTCCAGTGTGGGATCCTTCAGGGGCTGCAGGTGGATCTCTGCTCTGTTGTGGACCTCCATGGGCTGCAGGGGGACAGCGTGCCTCTCCATCATTTTCACCATGAGCTGCTGAGGAATCTTTGCTCTAGTTCCTGAAACACCTCCTGCCCCTTTTTCTCCACTGACCGTGGTGTCTGCAGAGTTGTTTCCCTCATGTACTCTCACTCCTCTCTCCAGCTGCTGTTCTGCATGTTCTCCCCCCATCACTTCTTAAATATGTTATCCCAGGGGTGCTACCACTGTTGCTGATGAGCTCAGCCTTGGCCAGTGGTGAGTCTGTCTTGGAGCTGGTTGGCATAGGCTCCACTGGACATGGGGGAAGCTTCCACCAACTCATGGAAGCCAACCCTGTCCCCTGCTGCCTGCTACAAAACCTCGCCATGCAAATCCATTACATTATTATATCCAGCGTCTGGACTAATATGGAACAGGGAATTACTGTAATATGTCTGCAGTCCAGGAAGAGGCTGCATTTATTCACTTTTACTGTCATTCCAAACAGTAATAAGATCATCTCCTGGAAATATCACATCAGAGTCACTGCTTTAGTTGTTTATTAAACATACCAGATTTTGAACCAACCCATTAATAAAAATGCATGAGCACAAAGAGATCCTGGTATATCCATATAACACACTGATCCCCCTTAACCTAAAATAGACTGTTTGTTAAATACTTCTCTGCAGTCCGATTCACAAGAAACCCTCTGCTGCACCAAGTTTTTCATTTACAAACCGATGCTTATTCACCTCTGTTAAGCTCTTAACTTTGCGCATTCCTGGTAAACTGGTAAAGGAAGGAGCGGATGACGGCAGAGTGGTCCAAGCCAGCACCAGTCCCTGTTGTCATGGCAACTGGTGCTCGCACAGCCCGGCCCTCGGCTGCTGCTGCTCCCAGGCCTCTGCTGCAAAGGATGGAAAACCGATTTTCCAAAACTTCTGTGCGAAAGGTTACATCCAAACCACCATATTCTGCGCACGGACTCTTGACCAGAGCCTAGCTACAAATATGGGCCTGATCCATAAAACTTCCCAGAGTTGTCAGTGATCAGAAAACAGTGGAGCAGCAGCATGAGCCAGTCATTTAGCCTCAGAGAACAAAGCAAGAATTATTAATAAACACTCAAGTATATTAAGGGCAATTATACAAGATAAAGTGTTAGCCAGCCAGATTGCTAGACAGTGATAAAATTTCTCCTGTATTCCTCTCGTTTTCTCTATTTATTTTAAGGACTCAATTCTTCTTTCATTTCATAGGTATTTTGCAAATATCTTCACTGGACAGATTTCATTCCTCACAGTCCACTGACTGCAGTTATGTTTGCTGATGCCATGAGCAAGTTTTTCTCCTGAGTGCATGAAGTGAGTCTGTGTCAAACATGGATAATGTTTTTCTTTAATATGCTTCAGGAAAAAAAGACTTTTCAATAGAAATAGTGAAAAGTAGAAAGCATAAACCCAATTTTTTTTAGCTGATACTGTGAGTCACACAATGATTAAAATTCAACAAATGTTTTACTAGTTGAGAAACTGTATGTGTCCTGAGCTTTATGCAGATTTTCATTTCTGATATAAGAGAATTATTTTTCACTTGGTTGGTACACTAATTCAAAATTAATTACTTTTATTTGCATTTCAGTAACAATCCCCATCCAAGACTGGGGTCTTACTGTGCTGGTTGCTGTAGGAAAATAGTAAGGAGAGATCCTGTCCTAAGGCGTTTGCAGCCTATGAGATAAACCCTGATTGTAAGGTCTCTCTGACCACAGAGCAACATGTTGCTTTATCCACTCTAAGCACTTTCAAGTCTAATAAGGAAAAAATAATTGAATACAGCAGCAAATTTAGCCAGTGAAAATGGAAAGAAATAGAAATATGATGACTTAAAGCCTTCTTTAAAAAAAAAGAAATTAATTTTTGTTTATAGTTGATTTTGAATGGGTTTATAAAGCACTTTTACAGTACTGGTTTGTTGTAGGAAACTGTGCATATTAAATTACTAGGCTACACATATACATAAATATAAACATATCAGCAAGTTATCCCAATGTAACACAGTGGGCTATGCAAATGTGTTCCAAAATATTTGAAAGTTTTTGTGTGGTTTTTGTTAAATCACTCTTTTCCCTGTGGTTTGCTTGTAACCCATGGTGACTGACCCGCAGATTCTTACTTCCCCAGAAAGTCATTACTTGTGCTAACACTTCCACTTAGCTGAATCAGACCCTCTAAAGAGAAGGCAATTTGTGCTAAGAGTTGCAAGGATCAAGGAACGGTTACTAAGCAGAAATGCAGTCTATTATTTTTCCCAGCTATAGCCTACGCAATAGCTGAATCCTGTGAAAAGTTCTTTGCTCTCATAGCAATGGATGTTCTTACAAGAAATGGCTCTATTGTAGGGGCTCATTGTGACTCTTTCCTTTTTCCTCCCCTGTGAAAGCCACTCGCCCTATGAACAGTATGTACACTTGTCTTCTACAAGATATCTTTTGATTTCACCACCTGCAGTGCTTCATGAAGTTATTTAGTACTTTTCTATCCCTGTTCATCTTTATCAATTTATCCTGTTCATCATTACCAAAACCTCAGCAGCATACTGCAACAAGTTGCAACCATCTATATTCGTGGCTGTTAGTGACTTCTTGTGACCTAAGTTACTTCTTCTGAACCTAAAACCATCTGTCTTATTTTAGCTATATTATAACAACTAACATTGTCCTAAATGTATTCCTGTAAAAAATAGGAAGATTACAATAAACTTTATTAAAATGGATGTAAAAAATCAAGTAGGGAAGTTAAATATTCTAAGAAAGCATCAATTGAAATGGGGCAAATAAAAGAGGAAATGGTAAAATACTTCCTTCATAATAGAATAATATTTTAGCTTTCAAACATCTTTGTTTAAGGCACAAAGATTTGGCTACAGAAATACATATAATTCCAATGAGAGCAGGCACAGAAAGCTAAATGTACTGGCTGACAAAGAGAGAAGGATATAATGAAATATGTGGTGGGATTTGTGGGGATGAGATTACTCAGATTAATATAGGATAGTTCCTAACCTTTTCCTCATTGATACACTTGCTAATCCTGCACACACTACATTCTTTCATCCTGAGTGATTTACTCCTCTTCACACTTTGATGTCCAGTGTCTGTTGTTTTTTCCATTTAAAAGAAACATGTTGACAATCACAGCCACCTCTTACTGCTTTTGTCCTTTTCCCAAAATACTTCCTTCATCTTATCTTTACTTCTGTCTCTTCACAGAATTTCACCAATTTATTCCAAGTGAAAAATGACAACTTCATCCTCTTTTCCCCATCCTCCTTTGGTGCCCCCTTCCCTGGCTGCCTCCCCTTCTGTGTCCCAATTACAGAGTCTTCCTACCTTGACTTACGTCAATGTCATGTCCCATCTCCCCATCACCCCCATCCTGCTCATGTGCCCTCCCTTACTCTTCTCTTTTATCTCTCAATTTTAGGTGGTTTTCAGTTCTCGCAATAAAGGTATGTTTTCCTCTTCATGTCTTAAACTCACACTTGACCTCATTTGCCCCTCCAATTTTTCCTTCCTCTCCCTTTCATCTGTAAATTCACTTAACGTGCTGTTTCTAGTTCCCTAGAGTACCTCTACTTATTCCTTTTCCGTTCTTACTTCAAACCTTACCCTACTACAGCTCTCCATGAAGTACTTTATGACTTTCAAGGCGCTAATTGGGAGCAGTGTGTGTTCCTCAGGTTCCTTAAGCTGCCACCACCATAGCTGTGTTGAAGAGTAAATCTTGCCCTTACTTAAGTCCTACTAGTCTTTCCTTTGCTCCTACTAGTCTGTCCTCTCCTCATTCCCTTTCCTCTAATCTCTTCTTTCTTGTAAAATTTCTCTTACCCTAATCAGTCTCTGTTGGACTTGAGTGTTGTCCTCGTCTCCTTACTGCTGGTATTCTCATCTCGAAATACAAATTCAACTATCATATGTTTCTGGGAAGAATACTTCTGGTCTATCCCTTTATTAACTCCTATTCAATATTAAGTCTTGGACTATCTGGCTTCTGTTTGTGATGTTTAGGCACCAATTCAAAGTAAACATGGCTAAGATAACTCTAATTGTGGGTGCAGAGGTAACGCTCACTGTGTTTAGCCTTCACGGCTGGAGACGAGACTGACACCTGTCATTCGAACTTACTGGCCAGCACTGTCTTGAACGTCTTTAAATTCCTGATATAATCTTCTTTAACATGGCATTTCATAGACCCATTCACCTTCAAATTCTCATAATTTCACATGTGATTACTACAAAGTCTTTCTTTAGCCTTCAGGAGTAAAACAGACCCCTTGTGACTTCTCCTTCCCTGTCATATTCTGGTCAGCAGAGAGTCATGATCTCCGTATTCCAGTCGGCCTATGATGCCCACCTTTGTGAATTTTCACTCCTGCACTTCCATAATTTCTTTTTGATGCTTTGTTACTTGCTATAAATGTCTGTAAAGCTACTTCTTTTCCTCTGAAGCTGCCTATAGGCATTTACTACTTTATATGGAAATTGTAATCTATGTGGAGCAGTGACCACTTTCATGCTGTGTACAATATGAAGCATGATGAATTTCTGGAACTAGGCTGAGATTTCTAGATATTGCTGCAATACCTAAAATTCTTAAAACATTTAAAACTCCACATCAGATCAGAGCTCCTCATTCCCTTTCCCATATCCGCCCCTACTGTAATACCTCAGGTTCACAGCTAAGGATGTGTCACGCTGACAAGAACTGGGAAATTCAAACTTGCAGGTCAGCTTCTGTGCAGCCCACCCTCTGGCCAGTTTTCTGCAGATCAGAAGGTATCAGAGGTAGTGTGGAAGAAGGCTGCGCACCTCTTCCTTAATTCAAACCTATTGCCTAAATGACTTGTTTTGCAGAAGAAAAAGCCACGTATTCCACAGCAAGACCCTCCAAGATCAAGTTCTCTTCCATTCTGGTGACGCTGTCCCAAAGCTGCAGGCATTTAATGCTTTCGCTCGTAACCGAGCACCGCCGTGAGCGGGTCTCTGGACCCTGAGCAGCTCTGTTAGCGCAGAGCCTGCTCCCAGCCGGGCAGGGCAGGCGCTCCGAGCGCTCCGCGGCTTTAGCGCAGACTTGGGCGCCTGCATTTCTCGGCGGGAGCGGAATATGTTCCCCTCGCAGCAGGTAAAGGGGGTGCACACACACAGCTCCGTGCACGCACACGTGTGTGTGAGGTGTCTATACAAGGTGTGTCACGGCCGCTCCCCGTCCCGCGGACCCCCCGCGCCGCCCGCACTCACCGGGGCGCGGCCCGCCCTGCTCTCGCCCGAGCTCGGCGCCGCCGCCCTCCTGCTGCGGGCTCTCGGAGTCCGTGTTGGTCAGCCAGGTGGACTCGGTCTCCCGCGTCCAGCTCTCGTAGTACCGGGGCTCGATGGCGTCGGCCCGGCTGCCCCCGCAGCCCATGGCGAGGCCCCGCTCTCAGGCTCAGTCACAGCTGCCACCGCCGCCCGGGCACCATCGCACTGCCGGGCATCGCCGGCACCGCTCACGCCCCCCGCCACATCCCCGCTCGTCCGGCTCTCCCCGGCTCCGCTCGTCTTTCTCCCCCTCCTCCCCGGCTTTATTATCTCCGCTGCCCCCCCTCCCTCCTGGCTGTCCCCTCCCCTTCTCCTCCCGCTACCCCGTTCCTTCCCCTCCCGCTTCCCTCCACTCTCACATCTCACCCCCTCCCGCCCCGGCCCCGATCTCTCCCCATCCCCGGGTGTCCCCCAGAAGCGGGCATTGCAGCTTCCGCCGCGGCGCTGGCTCTGCCCCGCCAAATTCCTCCGGCTGCCCGCGGCCGGGGGCAGACACGCCGCGGGCGGGCAGCGCTCCCTCCTCCCCGGGTTATGGATCTGTACGGGGAGGATTTACTCGCACATGCCAGCGTGCCACAGCTAGCAAGGCACAGCAGTCCTCCCGGCCTGCGCTTAGCAGCAAGCGCATGTACCCTGACTGGGTCTTGTGCTCCGCTTCACTAGGCCATCTGCCCTTCCCTGATTTAGCCGGGAGAGCCTTGCTTCCACCTTTAGCGTTAGCTGGTTTGCTGCTGTATAAAGGTGCAATACTGAGTGCTCAACTCCAGAAATACTTCCGGCTCTTTCCTGTTGGTTACTCACTTTGGGAGGCAACAGAGAACATGAGATATCTGCAAAACGGACTATAATTTAGGTTTATGCTCAGGGTAATCTAAACAGGCACAGAGATTTTTGAGTCACTGATGGTGGTTGCAGTTAGTATTGCAATAGCTGCTTGTCAAGGTCCCTGTCAGGGTTGGAGCCAGCTCCATGAACACTAGGCACTGTGGGATCGTGTCATGAGAAAGAGACTTTAGCCCAGATGGATGTTTCTCTCCTGGAATCATTTTGCAGTAGAGCAGTAGGAATAACTGTCCCCTAAGACAACCTACAGAGCAATACGGAAGTCATGTTCTACACTCCATAACATTACACAGTGTGGCTCTTGGCTAAAAAAGATATATATCCATTGAAATCTGGAGAAACAGGCTGTCCTGTGTTATAGGAGCTGAAAGTAGGAACACAAACTCTCTGGAGCTAAAAGATCTTGTTTCTAAAGGCTGGTACACGATTTTTAAGACGATCCCATAGGCCTTAGCTCTGCATCCCAGCTGCTCTGTCCTGTCTTCTGGTTCTGAAGTGATTCAGGTTGAAAACTGCTCTATGAGTTGGTGAATCACTTATTACGCTTCCTGAAGCAGACGACTGTTCAGGTGTTTCTAAGCAGCTTCCTAGTCAAATACTGACTCACAACAACCTTACTTTCCAACTGTGATGAAATCCCTCACCCATGGGGGTGCTGCTGATAGTTATTGCCCCCGTACTTGTGCTACCAAGGTCCCAGGATCAGAGGGGCAGTGATTTGTGAGGAAGTAGCTACTTTTTCATCACTGTGGTAATGCTTTGTAGATTAGAAATATGTTATATTTATAAAAAGAGGGTTTCAACACAGATTGTATTTCAATCAGACTGCCCCACCAGCAGATTGTCCCCAGAGCAATGGAATATAGTGCTGTTTGAAGCCAATCATGAGGTCTAACACATATCCTTCCCAGGAGTTGTGTGTGCCCTGGGTGGGCATAGGGCATGGCCCGGAAAAAACTGCCAGACATGCCTGAGTCTCCAAATAAAACCTCAGCAACACAGTCAGTGTCTCACGCTGTAATTACGTGAAACAGCTTTCTAGGCTGAGAGCACTAGACAAAGTACATGCTGGAACAGAACCTTGGGGGAGCCTTTTTATTTTGTTTCATTTTGCCTTAAAATTTGGAGGGGCTCTGATAGGGTCTGCTGGCATGTGTATTTTCACATCATTTCGATTTCAGTTCTAGATGCGTTTCATCTTGTGACACTTATTTTTCCTAGCACAGTTTTCAAACCCTTTGAAAGCCACTGGCAAGAGAACAAAAGGCTTCTCTGTCTTTCCTATTATTACCACTACCACTAGAGAGGAATTAGACCATAAATGTAAAGTGGAGTCTTAAAGCATTATATTGAACCATGTTCATTTTCCTTGAGCCCTACAGAGGTGCCTGCTTTGTACTACTACTTTGCATCACCTTTCAAATTTCTGCTTTTGGTGGAACATGGAGAAAATTACTGCAGGAAAACAATAATGTAACTATTACTGCTTTTGTATTTAAGCTGCTGGTGTAACTGTGGTTTAGAATTTAAAAAATACTTTGAAATAAAAAATTTTGTATGACTAAAACAAATAAAAGATGTTTGTTAGCACTGTAAGTAAATGGCTTAACTTTATTTTCATCAATTCCAAGCAGAACTGAGAACTTTTTGAAACTGGAAGTTTTTTTCCACAGCTAGAAGAACTTCTATAGAATCATAGAGTGGTTTGGTTTGGAAGGGACCTTAAAGATCTTTTAGTCCCAACACCCCTGCCATGGGCAGGGACACCTTCCACTAGACCAGGTTGCTCAAGGATGCATCCAAACTGGCCTTCCAGGGAGAGGGCGTCCATAACTTCTCTGGGCCACCTGTTCCAGCACATGACCACCCTCACAGTAAGGAATTTCTTCCTTATACCTAATCTAAATCTACCCTAAAAATACCCTACCTAAATCTTCAGTTTGAGACAACTCATGTTTTATTCTTTGTTGTATTAAAAATTAATTTACGAGACTAGGAGGAAAAAAGAGATTTTAATTGTTTTGTTAAAAGAGCCAAATGCAATCAATTGCAGGTACCTTTGTATCAGAATTCATTCTGATTAATTAAGAAAATTACTTCTCACTGCTGAGTGTGCAGGGCACAATGTTCATGGATCTGCACCCTTCTGATTTCCTTCTGAGCCAGAGAGCAAACTCTGAGGAACATAGCCATTGTGTGAGAGGGCATATGCTGTAGCTATAAAGTACCACAACCTGTGTCAGGGAAGTGCATGTTGGCTGGCATGAAACAGGTGATGACAGCTTTAATACAGTAAGGTAACAACACAAGAATATGAATTCAATAATATTAATTGTGCACTGAGAATCATATTGGGGAAGAAAGTAGACAGAAAAGGAAATCTGCCTTCAGAAATACAGAAAATACCCATGATGAGATGAATCCTTGGCCTGACTCCATCTCGTCCAGTAGTGTAATCAGATGGGAACTAATCTGCTGGTGAAGCTGGGTGGAGGGCAGCCGGTGTAGGGCAGGAAGAAGTTGATGGCAATGTATGAGTGAAGAACTGAAATCTGCAGAACTCTTGAGGGGAGAAACTTTACAATTTGTTTTTCTTCCTTTACTTCAGCACCTGAGGAGGTGTAGCCTGGCAGGAGAGGGATTAAGAACGCAATTTTTGGGATCAAATTTAACTTGTCATGCTGTTAGCCTCATGCCAGGAGATGATTAATGCAGTAAAATCTGATCTCTCTCCATTAATTGTTAGAAAAAGGGTGGCCTCCCAGAGATCCTATTAGTGGAGCTTGTACTGCATTTTAGCTTCCTCTGGTTTTGTGCTGTCTGATGCACACTGTGCAGTGATGCTTTTCTCCCTTCCACTGACAGTGATGTCTGCTCTGTGTATACTGCTTTCAAGATATGCTACTTCAAAAATGGGAGTAGGGAGTAAAGGGATGAGATGGTCAAGGGAAGGGGATCCCAAGGATTTTACATTTACAGTTTCTCTAAAATGGGGTTAAAATAATTAAGACACTTTCCTCATAAAATCCATATGAAATTGTGGTAGGACCCATTATTATTTTTCCCCACAGACTACAATTCTTTTGTATCCCAATGATCATTTCAGTGCTAAGTGCAAGAGGTGCAGTAGGAGATTTATTTAGGAAAAGATGTCCTGCCTCTCTTTGGATTTTTGGCTGGCATCTCTGCTTGTTCTATTAGATGGTGTTTTAGCAAAGACACCGGTTAAATTTGGGGTTAGGTCCCAGATTTTTTTGCAAATCTGTTCTCTTCACTCCAGAAAGCAGACAGGAGATAATTTTGTCACTTACCCAGGACCCCTGTGATTCAATGACATCATTAGAGAGAAGAGAAGAATTTGTGTTTAAAATGTGCTCTTTCTAGTAAGGTATTTTGTATATCTGAGGAGAAATATAATTATTTAGCTGTGTTATACCCACTTGACATCATCACTCCAAGCTTGCAATATGCCGGGAAGCAAGATTGCCTCTGAAACTTTCACACTGCATACTTGAGTCAGCTCTCCTCCTGCCAGCAGATATTTACTTCAAGTAAATGACTGAGCATTCCTCTTTACTGTTGTGAGCACTTGGAAAATATAATTTTCTTGCCTTGATTGCTCAAATATTTCTCTTAAACAGTTTTCAAATGTATACCGTATAATTTTCACATTGCTCTGCCTTATTTATGCATTTCTTTCAACAAGGAAATGATAGCATTCATTCTTGGCCATTCAAAAGGTTTTCAGTTTAGTATTCACAGCTTCCTGGACATAGGAATGTAGGTGATACTCAGTTACTGCTGAAGGTTTGGGAAGATGTCTCCAAACAGCTCATAAATAGGAAGAATTTAATTAACTTACTCTTTCACTGCATCTTTTTCTTGTTTGAAAATGACTCTGAAACACAACCTCAAATTCTAACATAGAGAGTAAGGCCTTGAATTCCTCCATCCCAGCCTGCTAATTTAGTTTCAAATTGGATTAAAAACCCCAGAGGAATAGTTTACCAGATTCTTCGTTGTGAGTAACAGTACCCTGGCAGCACAGAAGTTTTCTGTGATGATGTACTATCAGGAAAATTTCAGTCAATTCTTTCCAGCTTTCTCAGCCTTTGAACCACAGCTTGACTTTAATGCTGACCTGTACTTGTCAGGGTCCAACCTCCTTCCCTTGTGAATAGTGAACGTTTCCTAGTGAAGATACTGTAAGTTTTGCATAAGTGGGAGGTTTAGAATCAGTACAATCATATTCACTTTCCCAGCAACTATTGGAAAACTATTACCTAGCAGGCATCAGTGTCCTCACTGCATGGCATCTTACTGATACTTTATGACTGAGAATTGGGCCAGATGTTCATGTTTGCTCTGTGTCCATTGTGCTTTTTCTTTGTGCTGTGTGCAAAGAAATTTCCAATATCAGTATGTGGAAAGACAAAATCTTAGGTTTGCCTCCATCTATCTTCTGATCCATTGGGAGTTTAAACATTTCAAAGTTGCATGAGAATGTTTGCTTCATTTTTTAATTGAGCAGTGGTGCCTTTTGCTGCACTCAGAATGCAGTGTTACTCCATTTGCAGTCAGGGATGGAAAGTAAATTGCAACCACTCCACAGAAGCAGAGATGTGGTATTGGGTGATGGTGGATACTGGGGTTTCAGCAAGGTGGGATACTACAGGTATAGCATTGTTGCTAATGGCTTAGTGTGTTTGTCGTCATGGAAAATATCTTCTCAAGTACCTTCTTGTGAATTCAAATAGTTCAAAGGATCAGAAGAAGAGGAGGTATGAAAATGGGCACAATAAAGAAGCTTTGGCTATATTACTTTGTAACACCAAGAGCTGCTGGTTGTTCTAAACAGCCATTCCCTTCACCAGAGTGTTTGGAGGACACCATAACTACGGAGGGAAACATACCCTACAAGGAATTGCTAGGCTATGACAGCCAGCTGAGATCTTCTTCTTAAAGAAGGTAGAAGGTCTTCCTCCAGTCCCTTTGGCTGTCCCAGACTTGCCCAAATAAACTAGTGAAATAAAATTATTTCTGAGAAAAAAAAATTGTCAGTTGTGCACCAGGCTTTATTTGGGAGTGTTCAAATATCTGTTGGTTAAAGAGCCTGAGTAAAGCACATGCAAGGATATTAAGTGTATGTGTAAGTGTAAGTAGGTGTAAGTAAGAAAGGATAATGCAGAGAGAGGCTCAAAATTGCTCACACAGAGAATTTCTGGGTGGTACTCCCCAGAGAAAAGAGCTACTGAGTTTATTCCTAAAAGGGTGCAAACCAATCGCTGCCGCCTGCAGAGGCCAGCATTGGCACCAGCCATGATGTCTCTGGAAACCTCAGACGGCAAACAGAGCAGTAACACGGAGCGGTGATGGATTTATTCTCATTTACCCCAATCTCTGTGGAGCTCCTTCACATAATGTCTGTTTACCTTGTACTCTGTTCTAAGACTACACTTTGTCCCTAATTAAGAAGGTAAATCATAAAACCTAGTTATGAAACCAGTATTTTATGTAACTAAGTATCATACTGGGTAAACATTTATCACTTCAGATGTTCCTGGTGGAGTGACTCGGAAATTTATGGCCCTAATACCTAAATCTTAATTAAAATATCTTTGACTTTTTCCTTCAGATGCAGTCTTCTCTCTGCGGGTATTACAAGATTAAGCAGGTACTGCTATGTTTTAGTTGTTTATAGGTAATTCATTTCTTTTTTATAGACTAGATGCTCTAACAGCCTAAAGCAACAGTGCAGGGAAATCTAAATGCAAATAAAAAGGAAGTAGGCAGACACTCCATTAGTTGTGTACTGTATTAGGAAAGCTCTGTAAGCTGAGAAATTTCCAATTCTACATATACAGGATCCACTCAATCAATTATAAACCTGACAAAATACAATATTTTGCACTCTTCTTTTGCTAGGCTCTGTTTCTGTTCCCTACAGTGCCAAGAGGATGAAAAAAGGAGATGGAAACTGGCAGGATCTGATGACATTTGTGTTATCTGTGTGTAAGAGCTCAATTAGGAGCAATCATGCTGAATTTTAAAGCATATTTTGTCATAAAAATTTAAATGCTTTTTAAAAGGAGAAAAAAATCATCTCAATTCAATAAGTACTTCTGAACATTTCTAAGCTTTAGCACAATCCTTTGTGTGAGTCTTCCTCTGATCTTCAGTGCTTCTGCTGACCTTATTTGAAAATTACATTGAAAACTTACTTCAGTACAATTATTCTGAATTCAGCCTCATTCTTTACAAATGTTAATTCTGAAAGAGCCTGTCCTCCTGTTCATGTCTGTCCCCTTTTATTCTGTCTAAATACTGTGAAGCCTAGAGCAGCTTCTTCCTAAGACTCCTCCAAAGTTTTAACTCCTGGGTTTGACGTGGTCAGTCCAGGGGAAACCAAAATAGCGGTACACCATTCTTGCCCACTCCCAATGCCTTTTTGCACTGAGATGTGAAATGCAACTGTAAATACTTTGAGGTTTCAGCCTTTTTAGGTTAGTACACAGCATATGACTCACTGGCTGCTGCACAGAGTCTGTGTTTGCTGTTGTGTGTCAGTGCAAGAGGAGAAAGCAGATGATACTGTTATTATGCAAAATCACTTCCACCCACCCTCATGACTCACCAGCACGTCACCAAACAGGATTTACATCAGTTTCAAAATATATCTCCATTACCCATTTCCACCTTAGCAGATTACTTATTTCTTCTTTCCACTCCTTCTCTGAATGACGAGAACATGGCTATGTGTTTTCCGCTCGGAAGCAGAGCAGGGCCAGTGGCTTCTCCTGGCTGGTTCAGCTCATTTTGCCAGAAGCAACAGCCTCTTGTTTAACAGACGGAGCAGAAATGCCCTGATGCAATGTTTGCATCTTTCCTCTTCATTGAATGACCAAGCCCTGTTCCTATGATGGAGGTTTTCCTCTTCAGCTGAGATTTTTTGGCTCTATTAAAAGCAGTTCCATTCATTTGTAACTTAAAGAGTTGACTCATCTGCGAATTAATGTAAGGTAGCACTGATCTCAGCTTGGTGTGATGTGCCAGTCTGTAAGTGGTGTCTGTAAATGGAGACGACTCAAGGGCTACTCAACTTAAGACAGACTCATTTGCCTCAGTTTAAAATTGCTACAGCTTTTAACACCTTAGTCAAACAAACTGCCGTGGGAAGTCAGTCGATTCGGGAAAGGAAAACTAAGATAATCCTCTTTTAGAATAGTTAGTTATTGTCCAGTGGTACCACACTATCTCAGTCTTGCAGAAGCACCTGGTGATGATAGTAAATAACTAAATGCATTCTTATTTATTTGAGGAATTAAATTAAATTATTAATTTTGTGGCTCTCTGCTCTGCCATACTTTGTGTCTAAATGTGAGTAGGTGACATGTAAGTGTACTTGAATGTTTAGGTTTAAATTAAATCAAGATTGGATGGATTTGCAAATCCCAACAGGTGTGGAAATTTGGAAGTTTAGCTCTGTGCCTCATTTCTCAAACCCATAAAAAGGCAATATTCCAACCTTTGTGTTACTGGCAAAGTAAATATACACACACTATATGGGATGTCATGTCAGAACACCGACTAGGACATAAGGTATAAAAGCAAAGAGGTCTACCAGGAGGAGGTAGACCTCTACCAAGAGGTCTACTATCCTGAGAAGTATCCCAGCTGCTCTTGAGGAGGCGTAGGCTCACTCACGCTTAGAACATTCCCTGAATTTTTCATTGACTCAGCTGCTGTTTCCAGATGGAGTTGTGCTACAGACCAAAACACTGCTGGAGGGCATTACCTCACTTGTCCTTAAAGTCTATCCACAACATCCCTTCAGTGCACAGAGTGTTTATTCACAGTCTCAGTCTGCAGCCTGACTTTGTGCCTGGGTATATTGTACTACACCTGTGCGAGCAGAGCATTCTGAGTCAGTTGTCCTCAGAGGAGAGGAGACCAACAGCTCTGGGGACATCAGCGCTTGCTCTTTGCATGCCTGAGGGCTGAGACAAAGCCATGACCTGCTGTGTCTGACCACAGCTGTATCACTAATACCATTCCATTCAATGTTCAGCTGGGTTCACACTCGACAGGATGGTAGCACCTTTGTTCCATGCTGTGGGTGCAATCCATCATAAGGATAGGGAGAAAACCCATAAATTTAAATAGCTTCAAGAGTTAAAAAGCAACAGCAAAAAAAGAAAGCAGCTCTGCCAAACAGTGATTTGCAGAGGGCTTCAGGTAAGAGCTGCAGCTTAAGGAGTTTGGAAACATCACAGTATGGAAATTATGCCCTTGGGATTCAGTTAGAGATGAAGATATTTGACCCGACTGTAATGGTTTTTGAGTTTAGGCCTTCCTTCCTGGTTTGCCAGGAAGGAAGGAAGGAAGTATTCCATCCTATTCCTTTACGTAACACAGCATATAAATAGACGGAGAGAGAAGCCTCTTCCTCCCTTCCCTTCCAGTGAGGTTTGGAGACAGCAGACTCCGCAGGTCAGTCTCACTCCTGTTGGGGAGCTGAGGCCTGGCTGGGCCTATGGGGCCTGTTTTTTCTGCTGATCTGGGGTCCAGTAGCGTGGCGGTGGCGTTTGGTGTGATTGTGCTATCTCAAGGAAAGTATTAAGGTTTTCTTTGGTTAGTTCTTTATTGATTGTGCATACCTATTTTTGGGGTTTTTTTTTGTTTTGTCCCCTTTCCCTTTTCTGTTTTTGGGTGTTGGTTTTTTTTCCTCTTATGTGTATATAGTTTTTGTAATTGTATATAAATGTAATATAAGTGTAAATATATTTATATATATTGCTCTAGCTCTCTCTCTCTTATTTTGGTTCTCTTGGGTTTTTTTTCTTTTCCCTTGGTTTTTGGGAGGGGTAGCTCTTGTGGTGGGGTTAGGAGACTTGGCAGAGAGCCAGCTCAAAACCACCACACCCTACCTATGGCCCACTACAGTCCATGGGGATCTAAGGATAGCTTGAAGAGCAGTGCAGCTGCCCAGCCAGAGAGGATCAAGTCAGGTAGGTAAGCAAAGCACCTACTGATCCAGGTGGGATCCAGAAGGATATGGGCCTCCTGTTGGCCCCACGTCTTACCTACCAGTCCTATAGTTGGATTCCATGATCTTAAAGGTCTTTTCCAACCTAAATGATTCTGTGACTCTGCCAGGATATCTCAGCTGCCTTATGGTGTATGAAATGGCACTGGACACCTCTGTTCACACAGCGGTGACAAAAGACAGCTCAGGCTGTCACCAGTGAGAGCTCAAATACCCAGCTTACAGGCAGACAACACAATTTTGCTGCCTAGAACTGAATTTCACACCTTGGCTAAGCTGCCTTCTGTCTGCTAACTCTGCTCCTTCCATACTTTTGCAGAAAATGATGATACATCCTGGTTTCTTTGACATGTTATGCAAAAAGATTGGATACTTCAAAATCTATTGCTTTGAGATATTGCTTTGTCATATTTAAGATATGACAAGGTGTTATTAACTACATTAAAAAATTAATAGTTCTGTGAAGCAGCTGACCCACTTCTAAGGGTTGTGAAATTCACAACTATCTTCTGAAACTCAAATTTCACTGATGTGGGGATCTTCTTATTGTGGGTTTCTGAAGGGTCTTTTTTGTTAGTTTGTTCAGAGGTTTTTTGAGTGGGTTTGTTTTTTGTGTGTGTATATAGTTTGTGGGGGTTTTTTGTTTTTTTTTTTTTTAATTAGAAAATTGTTCCCCTTGAAATACGTACCCACTTAATTATTTTAAACAAAAATGGATTTTGTATTATTATTCCGGTTTAACTATTACATTCCTTGGGGTCAGTTGTGTGAGAGCCAACAAGAGATGTAAAGGCCTCTATGAGGAGCCTGAACTGTCCTCCTGCAAAGCAGAGCAACAGGAAAATTACAGGTTTGATTTAGCATTTTGAGTGCAATAGAAGTCTGACAGAAACAAGTGGAAAGGCAATGTTAACTGAAATGGGGGCAATATTTAACCCACTCATTTTAGCTTCAAGTTTTGAAGCTCTTAATTTTTGAAGGGTTTAAATATCTATATGAGAAATACACTTTTATTATTACAACAGCTTTTTTCACCTAAACAAAAGAGAATCCTTTTCTACCTGTCTTAAGTGATACCTTTTCATAGGGTCAGCTGAAGTATTTAATAAATCTAAAGCTGGTTTTTTAAGAATTCAAAGTGTGGAGTTTTTTTAAAGAACATAAAGTTATTTTCACATAATTAATTATCTTGATATATTTTCCATTAGAAAATATTCTAAGAGTATTTGAAACCACTACTTTGCTGTACGAATCACATTAATTTTTAGAAAAATGCCAGAATGTATGTACCATAATCCATTCTGGTATCAGCTGGGCTAATTCTTCCTAAATAGTTTAATTATCAATTTTCCACAGGGTGGAACCTCTGAGTGTTTTTGAGTGGGACCAAACTTTATGGAAAGGAGTTCCAATGGGCTGGGGCTCTGCATCACAGACATGTCTCTCTATGCATAGATTATTCACCATGGTCTGAAAAAGTAAATTTAAATTTAGGCCTTAGAGTGCCTCTAAAAGTGCTAAGCATTCTAAGCTGTCTCAATGCCCAGTATATCAGTGACAGGTGGATAAAGCCTCTGTGATGCCATACTGGTACTAACACCTCTCTCTCAATGGTCCCAGGAGCAGTCAGACCTGACACTTTGGGATGAACCTCTCTCTGGTTGCATTTGCTGTGTATTTCCTATTGCATTCATCTAAGTTCATGATGCTTGTTTTCATATTCTTTTTTGACACCTATTTAACCTTGAACTGAGCCATAAAAACACTCATATAGGTAAATCTGATCCACAGTTTCATTGTAGATCAGAATTCCAGGGGCAGCTGGAATTTGAATTCAGAAGTTTGACTTCTGTAGCTGGTGAAAACTTTGTCTTTTCATCTTGCTTCTTTCAAACATTTGCTGTACTACTGGTAATAGAAAAACCATATATAATTTAATTTTTCCAGACCCTTAATCAATAGAGCATAATAAGTAGATTGACCAAATAATTGGTCAACCAGTCCTTTGCCTTATGATACTTTGGAGCATTGATTATTGCTGCAGCATGATGGGCCTCAAGTCACGTGCTCCAGCCCCTGGTCCAGGTCAGGTAAGCCCTTACGAGCAGATTACAATTCTCTTGTGAAAACACTCAAAATACAATGAATAAGTCCATTGTGAAATATTACCAGTTTGAAACAGTATTGTCCAAGAAATAGTTTTACTAATGACTACAAGCTTTCACATGGGTGAACGGGGCAAGTTAAGCTGCTGTTTAGCTATGAGAGATAAAGACAAGGATGCATCTGAATTCAGGGCAACTGAATGGGGATTGCAGACACTGAATACTTCTAAGAAAACCAGGCTGTTGAGAAGAGAGGAAGAATATCACTTAGCAACATGAAACCATTAAAAACTGCAGCCTTTGGTAGAGTGGCAGTTTACAAATCCAAGTGGAACAAGGGAAGGGAGGAATGGGAGAACATAAAGGAGAGTAAGCAAGGGGAAGACAGGAAGTTGGAGTTGCAAGACAGAGAACTAAGAGGTTCAGTAAGGAGCATGCAGTGACCTACAACAGTGTTTAGCCAGGGTAATATGATAGAGCAGAACACGACTGGGAAGCAAGCAGGGCTAAGGCACTGCTTTGGTGTGGAAACCATGTCCTTACCAAGTGAGAGTGTTCCATGTAACCCAGAGGGACACTTGTTCTTACAGTTGCTTTCTCCATTATGTTTACAGGTGAAATCCATTTGAAAAGAGATTTTCTGTTTTCTCTTAGCCAAAGGAGGTAACCAGTACATGGGAAAACAGGTGGATTTCAGCTGGAGCAGATGGCAGATCTGCCTTGGGCTGGCTCTGTTGCTGACACAAGGTAGAGAATAGCAAAACACACATACGCAAGAATAAAGTAACTGTGTAATGATTTCCACAGTGCCTCTGTCCCCAGAGACCTGGAATTCCTCCTGAAGAGTCTGACAGGAAAAGTCAAGCCTCTGCCAGGCTCCACTAGAAGTTATCAAAGCCTTAGATTTTAATATTTGACTTAAAATTGAAGTTTGTGATGGAAAGAAAACTTGGTAGCTCAGGAACTATAGGAATATTTTCACACATCAAAAAATTCATAAATCTATTTAAAAAGAGACAAAGATTAAAAGGCCTGCATCAAGGTTCTACAGCCTTCAGCTGCAGGATCACTCTGTCTTTTCTTTCTTTGTTGCCATGAGTGTGAAGCAGGGTTGTACATTGGTACAGAAGGTTGAAAGCTGGGGACTTTTGCTTTGATGGAGAATGCATGTGATCTCTCACATTCCTTCATTCATAATATTTGCTAATACCAACAGAAATAGTAAAGAGTTTAATTAAAGAACCCACTTTTAAAAACTGAAATCCCATAACGGACCTTGAATTAGACATACAACATTTTAAGTAGCAATTCTGAGTCCACCAGAATTCTACTGTTGGGACATGCCAACCTCTTCAGGCTTCTTTCATCTCTTCAGTGAAAGATTGGATATGTGCCTGGCATCACATGAATCTCTAGGGAGTACAGGGGAGGAAAGCATAATAATTATGGACAATATTAAGAATTTCCTTGGTACTACGAGACCAAGAGATCATTCAATGATCAAACACTTGAATTCAAACTCATCATTCAGCAAAGGCTTCGTGAGAGCTTTACTCTGGCAGTTACTCAAGAGCAGCCCGAGGTCGCTCTCTAGAGGTGGAAAATATAGATTTCATTTCAGATGATTCAATCAAAACAACGCATCAGAGAGCACAGACCCAGACAGACTGTAAAAAAAGGAGAGGTCCTTGATAAGCCTACAGAGGACAAAAGCTAAAACCACCATATTTTAAGAAGAGATACAGGAGCCAGAAAAAGGTGTGCGCACAACAGCGCACATGCACACACAAGTTTTTAACATAAAAGTGCTGTTGTCTGTTCAAAGCTGGCTCTCCAGCATCTACTTTTGCCTAATATAGGCCTGTAGTTTTCCCATTGGCTCTGTCCAATGCAGGACTCTCTAAAAGTACCCACACAGACACAGCTTCCCAGGTCCCGCCAGCACCTCACACAAGTCTTTCAGGGAAATACAGCATTGCAATGATCTGCTTATGGGCTCAAAAGAACCTCAGAAAAACCACATTAAACTCAGTGAAGTTGCAGGAATTCAAACATTATACTTGTATATTCCCAGAGCCTACAGAAAGTGAGCTTCCAGGTGAAACACAACCTGCAGACCTTTGCAAGAGGAAGCGTTCATGATTTAGTCTATCCATGATTCTTGCTGTTAATGCCACAGTACAGAGCTGACGGAGTTCATTTGTTTACACTGAAGAAACATGAGAAGATCCCAGGCATGGATTCTATCCCCATGAAGTGAAGCGTGATGCCATTTGCTTATGACTCATCTCACCAATTGTGCTCTTAAAGATATTTAAGTCAGTATAAGATAAACTATACACTGTCTGCCTGGAGACAACTACTAAGCTGCTGGCAAATATTAGGGTCTTTCACTCTAAGAATCCAGTCCTGGTTGGGCGGAAGACAAACATTGCAGTTGTTGACATTAAGTGATAGAGCAGAATTCAAACATCCCTTCTGCAGTGGGAATTCTGCCAGAAAACCACAATTAAAATAAAAAGATATCTAGGAAGAAGTTTCTTTCTAAACACTTCTGCTCAGAAATCAGTCACTGCATGCAAGGTTTTCTGTACCTAATAGTTCAGCAGATTATAGGTACATTTATCTTCCAGAAAGCTTTCAAAATCATCAATATCTTTATGAAAACTGAATTAATACAGAGGTCTAAATACTGAGCATTTCAAAATATTATTATATATTAAAACAAACAAACAAAAAAACCAAAGCAAAGATCCCACATCTGCTGGTCACTGTGGAGTGCCCCATCTAACAGCTATATTCCTTACAACAAAAGCAGACCCAGAAGCAGGTGCTTGAATACTGCAGGGGCACTCACCACCCTCTGCTCAAGAAAATAATTAGTCTCAGGATAATCTTATCAATGTTTATGAATAACTGCTGGGAGGGTGTAAAGAAGGAACCTGGCTTCTCAGTGGTGCCCAATAAGCACAAACCAAGATATATCACATCCTGTCTAAACATAACACAGTTTTAATACTTGGATGTTTGAACACCAGAGAAGGTTGCCAAGAGAGGATTGTGGAACCTCCAGTCTTGGAGATTTTCAACACCTTACTGGACAGTCTGGAGCAATCTGTTCTACCTGACCTTGCTTGAACAGGGGGGACTAGATAATCTTCAGTGGTGTCCGCCAATCTCAACTACTACCAGGCTGTGACGTCTCTCATTAGTGTCAAGTTGAGGAGCCCAAGTACCCTCCTCAACCCATTGGCAATGTTATTCCTAAGGCTGTTGGCCTTCACTGCTGCAAGGACTCATTGCTGCCTTATGCTCAACATTTCCAAAATGAGTCCTGGGTCCTTTTTCTGCAAAACTGCTTCCCTGCCATTTCTGTACTGGTATGTGGGGTTATTCTTCCCCAGATGTGGGACTCCACATTTCCCTCTGTTGAACTTCATGAGGTTCCTGTGTCCCCATTTCTGCAGTGTATTGAGGGCCTCTGACCAGGGACCATTTGGCATATAAGCCATTCCTTCCAATTCTGTATCACCAGCAAACTTGGTGAAGTTGCACTGTTCCTATCATCCAAGTCATTAATAAAAATACTAACAAATACTGGCTGCAGTACTGACCCCTGGGGCACCCCACTACCCTGGGCCTCTGGGTGGATTTCATGCCACTGATTACAAGCCTTTGAGCCCAGCAATTCACCTGCTTTCCAGTCCACCTCACTGTACATTTACCTAGTTTGTACCCCATCAATATGTCCGTGATGTTACAGAGACAGCAACAAGGACCTTGCTGGAGCCAAGATAAACAACCACCCACTGCTCTCCTCTCATCCACTGCTCTAGTCATCTCATTGCAGAAGGCTATCAGGTTGGTAAGGCACAAATCCACACTGACTACCCTTAATCACCTTCCTGTCCTTAATACAGTTTGCTCCTTGATCCTTCCCTGGGATCAAGGTCAGGCTGCCCAGACAGTACTTCCCCAGATCCTCTTGCCCTTCTTCAAGATAGAGCAATGTTTGTCTTCTTCTAACAAGCTTGTGGTGGTTCATTTTCCTTAAGTTCAATGAAATCCTCTCCCGTCTGGCCTCAGCTATGGTGATGCTCCCCCGTGCCCCATCCTGTCCAGTAATGAGTTACTAGGTCTTCTTAACTGCCCCTTCTACAAGCTCCTAGCTACCACATTCCCTCTGCTTCTGCCCAGCTCTCTGCTCCTTCTTCTCCTCAGTCCTGGTGATCCTGGAACCCACTGCGGGTATTGCTTTCTCACACAATTTTATTACTAAATTTTGTCAGCTTTCAAATGGCATCCATCAGCAGCATTTCAAGATCTATGTTAAATTCACTAAAATACTCGTACATTGCTATTTTAGATACTTCTGCTGTGCAGCAGCTGTCTCCCCTTCTCAGACTTTGACTACAGACATGTAAATTGTGACAATCCAGTTATGTCTGCTTTTTCTATTAGGACATAAATCATCTGTTATTACTTATTATAAGAAAAATAAAATTCCCATACTCTTCACATTCCAGAGTATACCATGTTTTTCATTTCTTCCACAAATTACTCTCTAACTTAATCACCTGGCATCCTTCTCAGAAACAAAATGAAAATTTTCCATTTCTGCACAGTTTTAACCTTGTTCCATTTGCCAGAAATCTTTGAAGAACCACAGAAACAAACTATAAAAAGAGAAGGTTCTGTTTCCAGCCTTTCCCTGTAAATCAAATCTAACACAGACTAGCTCCCAGCCCCTGTATCCAAAGTATCCCTCTTCAACACTAGGAAGGCCTAATGGTATCAGAAATCAGCTCTTCTATGGCTGGTGATTAACATTCAATTCACCTTTCCATGCAAACAGCAATTTTAAGTCAGCTCAGCCACAGGTAACTCCAGTCTAGATAGATCGCTGACAGGAAATGAACTGTAGGTATTTCTCTGCAGCCCACAGTGGAGCAGGGACTGTCTGCAGCCTTTGGAGAGGTCCATGCCAGAGCAGATATCCACACTGTAGCCTCTGGAAGACCCAAATCAGATCAGGTGGACATGCCCTGAAAGAAACATGGCCCACAGAGGACCCATGCTAGAGTAGGTTTACTCTGAAGGACTGCAGTCTGTGGAAGGAGCCTTGCTGGAGCAGGGGAAAAGTGTGAGGAGGAAGGTCAAGCAGAGAAGAACTGTTGAGAACCGACCATAATCCCCCACTCCCCATTCCTCTCTGCTGCTGGGCACAGAGGTTAGGGATAAAGGAGTGAAGTTGGGCCTCAGAAAAAAAGAATGAGGATAAGATGTTTTACTTTTTGTTTGCCTTTCATCATCCAAATCTATTGTAACTGGCAATAAACTAAATCTTCCCCAAGTCCAGTCTCAATAGACTGTGATGGTAACTGGTAAGCAATCTCCATGTCTTTATCTCAACTTATGAGCTTATTCACCTTGTTTTGTCTCCTGTCCCATTGAACAGGGGTAGTGAGAGAGCAGCTGGTGGGTGTCTGTCACCAGCCAAGGTCAATCCACCACGGCCTCCAGAGAATTTCCCACATTCAGACTTGCATCCTTTGCCTCTCCTCTTATTGCCACGAACTTCTGAGAAGTGCTCAGGCACCTCAGAAGGCTCCATCTTCTCTGTATCCTCTGCTCAGACAGTTGTAAATACCAGTAAAATCTGTTCTTTGCTTTCTCTGTCTCTTCCCCAGCATGAAGAGATGTGATTTTCCCAGCCACAGTGCCATATGCTCCAGCCCCCTGACAAGCTTGGGTAGCTTCCACTGGAGTTTCTCCATTACGGTACTCTATTTCTTGTACTACAGAGCCCAGATGTGACTTTACAAATGCCCAATATTGGGGAAGGATGGCTACCCTCTGACTAACAACATCCCAGGAGACAGATGGCCTTTGCCACAAGCACAACTAGTTTCCCACAAGCAGTCCCAGCTCCTTCTCTGCAGTGCTGCTTCCTGGCTAGTCAGCCCCCAGCATGTACTGGGGCATGAGGGTTATTCCTCCCCCAGCGCCAGACTTGTCAATTCTCTTGGCTGAAGTCCACGCAGTGCCTGTCAGCCCATTTCTCCAGCATGCCCACATCCCTTCGTGTTTAGCACATTGACTGTTACCCTCACCTTGGATGGTGGTGTCATTCTACTGTTCACCTGCACTTCACTTCCACTCATTTCAGAAGGATCGAGGGCTGACTGAGCAGCCACCAGTTATCCTGAACATGGCCAAGTACACAGCAAAGCAGTTCACACAGTGTTTACTGGAGACTTAAGCCTTTGCCTGCACTTGCTTGTAGGAGGGCTTTGAAAACAAAATCAAAAGGGAACTAAAGTGAAGAACAGAGACAACAGTTTAGCCTGATTCCTCCTTTGATCAGAGAAGCAGGACAAAAACCCCTCTTTACCTCTAAGTAGAATACTTCAGTTATAGTGGGCTCAGAACCAAGACCTAGCTACACATCTTCATGTGTAGCAATAGCAAAAGACAGTGGAAAGAGTAGAGTTTCCGGGTGATAAAAGGGAAAACCCCTTTCATCTGGTCACACACTTCAGCAAGCTGGATAGTAAGCAGCTGTTATCTTCTGTAAGGAAACGAGACAGAGCATGGGATTGTGAGCACAACTGAACACTTGATCTCACTCTTTCTCCCTTTATCTGTAAAAACAGTAAGAAAAGCAAATATGAATTTACACAGCAAATACTTTTATAGATGTCAAACCCCTATCTAGCTATCAGGAGCTAGATGCAACTCTTGCACTCAAAAGCTAGACTTCTCTTTTAATAATCAGGGATCTCAATGTTGTCTTATCAAAGTTAGCAAATTCCTCAAAAATGCTTCTGGGTTATGATTATAGAATCCACAGCTAAAAGCTCTATACTGCTTAGAGCCACAGCACCGGTATTTTCAGTTAGGGACTAAATACTTCAAATACTAATTTTGACAAATCAGTGCTCCTCCAGTCTAACTCTTGATTCAAGTCAGTTTTAAACAGTACTGCAGTTTTAACTGCATATTTAGCTACTCATATAGGTAGAATACTTGTAATAGCTGCTACTAAACAGCCCCTCTCTATACACATTAAAACGAATTTTATATTCTCTGTGTGGTAGAACAGATATTGCAAAAAAAAGCACATTTACCAGTTCCCAGTTCAAAGCCATAAAGTAGTCTCAAGCTTCAAGTGATTGAAAAGAACAAAGAATTATCAATAAATCCCAGCTCAGCCCAGCTTGCCAACAACCCAGCTTACCACCATCTTCCCAGTAATTCTCACATCTTTTCTTTAGAGTCACAAAGATATACACATGACAAACATTCATACATAAGTTTGGCAGCCAAACAACACACTTGAGCATTTCTGCACAAAGCAAAATAAATTCCTGCATCTCTTAAAAGTATTTGTGCTGAAGCCAATTTCATTTCTGTACCAGTGCATGCAGGATGCAGCACTGGTTAAGACTTAATACATTGCTTTAGTTTAGACACAGGTATACCTGCAGTTATATGTGGTACAAGGAAGTGACACTTTTGCACAGGTATGTTTATTTTTTCCTGTGTTTACAGTGCACCAACTGTAATTTTAAACCATTCAGAAAGCACAGTTTCATAACAATTTTACATACTTTACATCACAGTTCAACAACATTAACACAGTTGTATATACTAAATCAAATGAACAAAATGGCCATGAACATTTACACTATTCTTCTGTAAACAAGTTTTTTTTATAAACAATGGTAAATTGAATTAACACAGACCACCATATGAAAGAGGGATAAACTTTTCCTTAAATAAATCACTCTGTTTATAAATACTTCAATTCTCTCAATATACATTTACAGACATAGTCGATTAAAAGCTGATTACCTACACTGTTCTTGAAAAAGAAAATATCTATAGATGGACCACAGTGTGTTAAATTCACCTAACATAAGAAGCAAGCATATGATTAGTATAGTGTTAAAAGTATTACTGTACTTTAACCTCACTTCTGTTTGTTAACACCGACACTGAGAAGATTGTCATGTTAGGGAACTTTTACTTGAATTCCAGCAAGTTACAGTCGATCTTGTAGTACACATATGGGTAGTACTCCTGTTGACTGAGGTTTAAACCAGGAATATCCATAGTTGCCTGCAAATAAAGTTTTGAAACCAGTTATACCCTTACAAATCAGACTCCTATTCAGAAGCAGATGAAATATTCATCTGCCTGTTTTTGAAGCAAATAGGTCAGGCAAGACTTCAAGCTTAAATTTTCACAATCAAGGAACTGTTTAAAAACAGATAAAGTTAAAACTTTGACAAATGAATAACAGTATTTTTTCAGAATTAAATACAAGCACTTTTTCAAAATCGAAGTAGTTCTGTATCAGTATTTCACATCCGTTGCTATAGTAAACACACACTTTACTATGTGGAAACACTGTCAGTTTCTGATAAGAATGTTATAAGGGTGCTGAACGATCCAGGAAGTCACATAAAGTTTAATTTTCACCTGAATTGTCTCACATCCTTGTTCTCCAGAAAGGCCTGGAGATACTCTGGAAAAACATTACATTCAATATTACATTAAGAAAGATTATTTTTAATCTTTTTTAATCCAGCTAAACTCATGGTGTGTTATATATATTTATTTCATCTTAAACTATGAAAATCACTGCTTTTCAATACAAAACAAATTAGTAGAATAAGCCTGCCAGCAAACCAATTTTAAACATGAAAATGAGACCTCTAGAGATGGAAAGGCTGACTCCATTTTGACATCAATTCAGCCTCCTTCAGCAGAGAAGGACAACTATGTTAACTTAAAAACAAAGACAGCACTGCAAACAAAAAAATGTTTTGGTACTAAGGCCACTGTTGTCACAGACTGTGGACAATTTATGCATTCCTCTGGGCTCAAAAAAGATACAAAGCATGTTCAAGTTCCTTAAGCCTAGTTTGAGATCAGAGTTGACTTGGTTTTAATTTTTTGAGGACATGAATATGTTTGCAGTCCATTGGTAGTAGGAAAGAATATAGTAAGAAGAAATTACATGAGACTTTTAAACCAGACAGCTCATCAAATACAGTGGTTGCAACTTTAAATATCATCTGCCTTGCAAAAATGTAAAATAGAAGAGACATTTTTTATAAGGAGACATAATTCTCTATACTGTGAGAGAATGGAGAATATGGAGAGGTATAACTTTTTAATAAAGCCAAGACTTTTTTGTTCCGTTTAAACAGACTGAAATTAATATTGAAGGGGAGTAGCAGTCACAAAAATACTTACATCAATGATAGCTGCTGCACTGCTGTCAAGGTGTTTGTATAAGTCATACAAAACCTCTCTCAGTTTCTTCATTGTTTTCTTATTAGGCTGAAGCAGCATTGCCTGGAAGTTAACTGGCAAACCATACCTGACAAAGTCAAGTAGAAAACTATGAAAATGCTGAAATAAACCTTCTTTCAAAGCAAAATTTGATTTTATTTTGAGAAAGGATCCTATTGCTGAAGAGGAAATTCTGCTCATTACCATTTCTGCAAAACCATTCTGTTTCTACAATTCATAAGGCATCATCAAAATAGAAATTCTTTCTTCAAGTTGAAAATAATAAAATAGAAGTCTAAATGCTTTTAAAATAATTTAAAATCTTTGAATACTTAGTACAATTCTCTAAGTTACCTGAACTCTCAGACTAAGTTTTGAACACTCCAATTAGTTTACTTGAAAGACTTTGCTTATGCACTTGGTGGAGAATCCAGTCTCTACTCAATCCTCCTTTTTAGAGGGCTTGAAACATTTGCCAACATTCCAATCAAGTTCAGCTTTCTTCCTTATTCAAGTTTTATCTTCAAAATAAGCCCATAGCAGCTATCTAGTGGACTAGAATGAAAGTTAATGTGATTTGTTTTCTTTTTATCTTCTGGTTGTCTCCTTTATGACAACTTATCAAAAAGGCTAAAAACACCTTCCCCTTTCCTGACTAAGGCAGGAACCCTTTCAACTCTTAAAAAAAAAAATCAAGGTCCTTCCTTCTGCAGAATGACTACAGCTGTTCTTAACTAGTAACTTCACTTGTGGATACGTGTGAAGAAAAAAAAGCAGAGAAAAATTACAGTTAGAAAATTGAGTGGTTTAATACTGAAAAGTTTAAACTACAAAATTCTTAGAAAAGCACATTTTCAAGAAAAAGCATACATTTCATGATGTCAAACTATTTTACTCAAAGCCTAAATACTTTTTACTCTGAACTATTCTAGTTGGCTCTTGTTACATGCAGCTCATGAAGTAAGCCAGAAGTCAGCAAATATGCCTTTCTGCTACTTACGGAGCATGTGTAACTCCTAAAGCACTAGTGGAAAGACTATCCACAGCACAAGATACACTATTACCTACCTCAAATATTCCACAGCTGGCAACAAGAGTATTGCCATCAGCTGTTTTTACTGCCCTACTTCTTGCTTCCTCCTTCCCAGAAGAGCAGCGTTCACACACCTCAGTTTGGTAATCCCAAGCTAAACGTAAAGTCTTACAAAGTCTAGGAAGAAAAGCACTGTTCAAATCTGCCTCATTACCTTAAAACAGATTCAACAAAAACTCGTAATGCTTTCACATGGATCCATGCAATGAAAGCTTCACTGAAATTAACTTTCAGCCACCGAACTAGAGGCCCCTGTGAAAGGGAAGAGGAAAAAAATAAATCAGGTTATTCAAACATCAGAAAAAGATCCAGCCCATTATCCATGTTTGAGCAGCTACTCAATATCTGTACCATGATAATAAAGACAAGTTTAAGGCAGATTACACTATAGACATAATGGCCCAAGGGAATTTGATACTAAGTAGAGAAATTTAATGAGACTTCCCATTGTCTCTTCAGTTCACCATCTCAGCTCTCATGAGCTAACTGTATTAAAGATCATTTTAGTAATATCTGATTATGTCATTCAAATACTTGTCCATTTTCAAACTTCATATATTATCAGCTGTGATGCCAGTCCTTGGTTCAATGCAGTGAGGAGCATTTATACTCACTTATCCTAGAGCAGATTAGCTGGGTGGCAGGCTGGATACAGCATGTCACCCTTGCAATGCTTTCTCAGAATCACAAGTTCATGAAATTTTTATGTAACGATAACAAGTCTTAGATGTCTCACATTTCTATAATGACTAGTTTATAAAGACTTACAAACTGTTTCTTCTTGTCAGTTGACAGTCTATTCATTTCTTCTTTATCAGCTTTCATCTCTTCTTCATTATACTGGAAGTCACGGACCAAAAATCTGCGTTTGGAAGTGGATAAAATCAGAAGTGGCTACTGAGATCCTTCAAAGCATGAGAGACAGAACGCACATAAAATAAGCCTTACTTATATTCTCTGGCTTTGTGCTTGAAGTCATCCACTGCCTTCCTGAACAAGGTGACATTACAAAGGTAACTGTCTTGGTCCTCAAAGAGTACACTATGTAGGAAAAAAACAAACCAAGTGTCAGAATTAATAAGGTTCAAGTCAGCATAGATCTGACATACAATAGCATAAGTTGTAGTTTATTGCTACAAGGCAAGAACATAAATGTAGATAATCTTACGGGATTTAGTTCCTGAAATAAACACCTTATAGAGAAAGTAACCAACTGCTCTTAATTACTCCCTTCGTAAAGGATGGCAGCTTATAATTCACATTCAGAGACTTCACCACTCAGAAACACTTCATATGATATTTGTTCAAAATAAAAATAATTTTACAAAAAAAGGAACTGAAGCTGGCTCAGTACTGAAAAGTTTGGACTAGGGATTTATTAGAAATATGTATTTTAAAGAAAAATTAAATGGATTTAAAATAGAAAAGTACACAAATTAAAAAAATATAGGTTGGCAAGAGAAAGTGTTTCTTAGGCTGTAGATTTACTGTTTTAGAATTCAAAATAATACTGCTTATTTTGAGGTTTCATCTTAGGAAAAAAGCTTGAAGATATTTAGTCTGTTCCTCAATGTCATACTGTCTTGGACACAACCATCATCCAATAGTTTAACAAGTAGCCTTTTCTTAAGCTACCCCTAGGTTATGGTTTCCCAGTAATTAAGTAAGAATCATTAGCAGATCTCCCACTAGGCTTAAATTAATGCAACTCAAATGTGAAGTCATCCAGAGCAAGTTCAGATTTTGTAACTGGCACAGAGCTGGTAATATCAGATCTGTCTGATCAAAATCTCAGCCTGTCAGTTAAAATTAACCACATCAATGCTTTGTACTACACACTGACTTTATTTTCAATGTGGTAAAGTGGTTTAACAGTATTATCAAATTTACTCATCACAGACACCAAGCACTAGCTTGGTACCAAGGATCTAAAGAGGCAAGTTACCTTTCTTTGCACACAAGAAAACCATTTACACTTCCAGTTCTTTATTCTTCAGAAGCTTTTAAAGAGTATCTATAACTTGTTTCAAGTTCCTCCGAATACAGACATAACGCATACAGGCCAGCAGCCAGTACTTGTTGCTAATCCCCACAATGCCCCAGTTTGAAGCTGAATATGCCTGACCAGGAATGGATTAACTTTTCAATTCTCTTACTCTTCCCACATAAATTAAGTTTGATAACTTTGTTATTCCTAGAGTTAGAGGTCATTTGAATTTTTCCTCAACTACAACATGATCAGGCTTGATCAATAAACACATTTTGACAAGTTTTTGACCAATCTTTAAAATTCTAACTCACTCCAGATAAAGAACACTCCTAAAACACAGCACACACAAATATGAGACTTAGCATTTAAAAACTTACTTGCTGGAACGTGGTACAACCATCTCTGCTAGTGTTTCATACTGCTTAACCCAGTCATTATAATTTACCCTAGAGAATACACAGGTTATGGTTAGACTTTTAGCACTGTAGTAAGAAATCTGAGATTAAAGGATCAAGTGTTTTTAAAAGGGTTAAAAGCATTTAATCATCACATCTTCCAACTCAGGTGTAGGTTGTCACAAATACTCAGGACATCAGGGACAGTACTCCTCTTGCTGTTTTTATAATTGCTGATAAGTAAGCTAAAATGATAGCAAAAGTAATAAATTTTCAGTCTTCGTGTAAATTTAAAGTGTAAATTTTTTGAAATTAAAGAACTATGAAATTAAATCAGTCATAATTAAGCACAGATCTCAGAGGACCAAATGGACTTAACTGTCAAGGTTGATCAGAAACTCCTTATGCAACTCTCCTCTTCTGAGTTACTAATAGGACTACTTTTTCCACAATTACAAACAGGCTCCCCATGGTCCTGCACTTGCCTGAAGGACTGAGAATTTTGGAAGCCCTGCCTTTCTGCAGTTGGTGGTGAAGAGGTTCCATCCTTTCCACACCAAAAACAAAGTCAAAGAAAAATAACAGCTGAGATATACTAACCACCTGCTTTCTGTTGTGGTCACTGCAAAACTGTTTTTCCTTCACCAGAGTTTTACATATGACAGACTCTACTGCTTCATTTGGTAAAGAAACCAGTGGGCTTTTTAGAAGTTGGAAGCTCTTTCTGTTCCCAGCTCCAGAAAGACAGTTTAGTGCCATTTTCTCATTTTACAAGAGTTTTGAGGGTGTCTGTATCATCACTTTCCTTGGCCAGGGGAAAAGATAGGGTTTCTGTTGTTTAAACATTTCAAACAGGAACAACCTGTTCCCCCAGCAAGCCATTGGCATGACATAAGCAGGGTTCCACTCGTAGAGACTTAGATAAGTAAAAAATCTGTGTTCTGGCAATCCGAAAACATGCAGAGCAAAGCAGTAAAGAGTTCACTTCACTCACTAGGTGGTGAAAGTCAACACAGTTCTAACCAGGATAATTTAATTATTAAGCCTTCTAATGTAAAACAAGTCATGTTTTTACTCAGCACTTACTATTTTCATAAGGATGCCTTCTGCAACATGACTAGTCACTGCAAACACTAGATAAGAGATTTAAGTCTAATCTCCTGTTTCTTCAAGAAATTCATGAGCACTCAGCATTCCTTCTGATGAGTTCTCATGAACAAAGGAATACAGGCACACAGGCTCATTTGCCTCTACTAAGCATCTGAATGTTTGCGTTTGCTCATCCAGGAAAGCCCTAAACAAATTCAGATGTCCTTTCTTACAGTATTATAGGGTTGTGAGATCTATTATTTGATTTAGATTTCTTATTTTATTCTGCTCTTAAGATGAAACATAAACTTACTTTGGTACAATCACTAATAATGTGACCAAATATTCTGAATCGAGTACAAAGTCCTCTTTCTTTACAATATCAGCAAGACTTCTGGTTAGCAAGCTTCCCCTGCAGAGAAACAAAGACAGCCAGAACAATTACATGTTTAAGAACTGAATTTGTTTGGATAAGTTTCCAGTGCTTGATAATATAACATTTTCAAAAATACATTTTACCTAACCAATTGCTATTAGCAGAGCAAACAAAATGCCCTTACATGCATTTTATATCGCACTGTCCAAAGTCACTAGAAGTTTTTATCAGTAGCTCCACTGCTGTGCGTCATTTCCATATTCCAAATACCTCACACACTTAAGCAGCCAACTTTTCTTTTTATAAGTTATTTAAAACCACAAGAAGCATTAAAACCATGAACTGTGAATTCTACTATATGGAGCCTCAGAGTTACAAGTAACCTAGTACAGACCTACATGCAGAACCTCAATAAAAAAAAATCAGAGCAGCCTATTGCCTCATATTCACAAAAGATGAAGAACATACATAGATTTAATGGAGCTCAGCTCACAAATTACCATGGCTTAACACAGAAGTTATGGCTCACTCCTAAAACAGCTTGTCACATACTATCATTAGTATGACCCATATTTCTGAATCAGCCAGCAGGCTTGTACCATTAACTGTAATGGCAGGGTTGGGGCACATTAATCAACCATATTTGCACAGAAGAACTACGGCACCTCAACTGTATTTCAGATAATCATCACACGTATGTGACAAGACAACATGCAGTCCCTGTTTGTTATCTGTGTGCACACAACTGCTGTCTCTGCTGGTTAATAATGGGGGAAGAAACCCAGTAATATTAATATGCTTAAAGCATAAATTGGAATGAAGGAAAGACTTCCTTGTTTAGATGAGTGCAGTGTTACGCACCACTAACAGCAAGCTCCTCTCAAAAGCTCCAGCAATTTATACTATTTGTACATGCTTTTGTGATTTCGTAATTGCTTTTCATTCACAAGTAAGCTAATACCAACCAGTCAGCTGGTAATAAATGTTCTTTTATGACAGCTGCTATTCAAGGTCAATAAATACCTCAAAAATACATTCAGCTTAGAGCCTGTATCACTCCACATTTTTTAAGTTTTCATGCTTAGATAACTTCCCTGTGCTCAATTAGCAAAAAACAATGTAACTTACGCATTCTTTCTTTCCAAATTCTGAAGATTCCCTTTCAGATTATTGTATGCCGAGGCTCTTGCTTTTAGATCATTGTCAATCTGGTTTACTCCCTTAAAGATAAAAAGAAAAGGAACAGTGTCTAAAGAACTAGAAGAGAACTCATGTTTGGTTTGCCATTTCTGCAAGACATCCTTCTCAAATCCATCCTCCAGGATAAATTAGCACGATTACCAAAAATTATTCATTCCCAGCTAAGTAACTTGGCAGTAAGTGGAAGAACACAAAACAAATGAAGCAATTAGTACGTCTTAAACAGCTGACCATACGCATATCTGTGTGTACCCTATACAAGGAAGTATTTTAAATCAATATACCCAGTAACAGTTGGGTAACAAAGAATGTGGCACAGTGTTGGTCTGGCATAATAATGCTGCCTACTGTCTGCTTCACTGCCTCCTCACCATGGTATGGAGGTACAAGCACATTAAAATTCCCAGGGACAAGTTTCTGAACACAGTCAAGGGACTCTCCCTTTACATGGATTTATGCCATTGACAAAACATTTTGTTTGCATAAAACACTTCATCTGGGAGATCCAGATATGATTTTGTTTCCACAAAATAAATATCTCTTAAAAGCAAGGTCACTTAGTTAAATAGCGACGTTGTTTATGGTAACACCTAAGTTGGCTTGCCTGTAGCAGGAAAAAGTCATCAAAATCCTGACCATTCTGGTAGTTTTATTTGGCAACACATTAACAGCTTGCACCATTACAGACACAGCAATGCTTTAGACAAAATTCTCTGAAAATAACAAAATTTACTTAAACAGATGAGTACTTCAGGCTATTTAAATTCTTTGACTGATATAACCTTCAGCAAAGCTTGTGGAACATTTCAGCAGGTGTCACGCAAGGCATATACCTTCATGAAAACTATTTTACACTACAAGAAGTAACACTAACACTTTTTTTTTGTACAGCTAGAAGACAGCATAGAGAAAAAATTAATCAGAAGCTACTAAGGTAGTGCCTTGGTGCACTTGGACTTTTTCCCAGACTGACAACCTTCCTCTCTGCCTTTTCCAAGGCTCAAGACTTTCAACAACAATCTAACTGTGCATTACTTAATGACAAAACTCAAAACCCATCAATACCAAACACTGCCTTTACAAACCCATTCCATTCAGCATTTCCTAATTGGCAACACTCTAGTTGCTCTAATTTGTAAAGTCAGTAGCCTTTTAAAAGAAGATTGCTTAGACAACAACCTGTTACTGCAGCACTGGCTAGAGTTTACTGTAAACAACAACCAGCTTTGCTTCCTATTGAATGTTAGAGAACGCAGAACCACAAACCTCAGTGTCACAGCAGAGCTCTTGAAAATGTAATTGTGTAAAATTACCAAATGAAACAACAATATAAACCTCCTTTGGGAAGCAGAATTGGTGAATAACACACAAAGGTCATTGCAAAAGGAGGCAGACTTGTCATATTGCTAAAGAAAGTATCAATCTAACTTAGTAAGCCTACTTCTACACATAGAAAACCCAGATGTTTAAACCACTACATAGTTGTTGGCAATATACGAGCATCCTCTTGTAACTATACAACTGAGCTGTTGTACTTCAGTGGATGCCTGGGTTGCTGAAAAGGTTGGACTAGGGCACCAAGGCTATCAAGGTTGTCTCCTTGCATAACAGTCTTATGACAAATTTCAAAGAATGACTAGATTAAGACAGCTGTCACATGGCACAGATGCCATCTTTGAACTATTCAGTATTGACACTGGGGTTCATGGTACTTCTAAACATTAGAAGCTGAAAAAACTTAATGGATATTTTCAGCAGATTTCATTATATTTCAAATGTTTTTAGCACTGCTGTAATTTTTATTCAACTGACAAACTGCCCACTGCAATTGCTGTTACTCATTTTGGCAGACTTCAGAATCTGCTGCCACAGTGAGTGAGGATATAAACCATACAGGAAAAATAGAATCTCATGATTTGACAAGCTTTTCAAATTATTTAACATGTCAAAAGGCTTCACAGATTTTAATTAATGTGGCTCTATTTTTTCTATATCACCATGTTAATCACATGCCAAAGTGAACACCTTAACTATGTCAGGACTCTCTTTGCCTTGGGACAAAACCGCTTGAAGTCCCACAACATGATCTCCTTGTAGAGTCACTTCTACAAGAACATAAGGCAGCTTCTTCAGTCATCTTCCTTCTCTGTCCCTACATAATACAAGTACAGCTAAACATGAAGAGGAATGGAAACCCTCAACATGATGACTCAGGCCTAACTACAGCAGAGCTGTTTCTCTGCATTCAATATCCTGCGTAATAATTCAATGAGGTCCCTAATGCAGATGAAGAATGTAAGACAGTTAAAGTTCAGGTTCTGGTATACAACTTTGCTGCAAGCAGATTATTTATCTAGCAAACTCCAGGACAGAGAATAACATGCACTGAATCCTTGACAATTTTCAATAAAGGGCATGTCCCTTCATGTCCTTTGTTTCTTTTTCAGAAAGTTTAATTGCTACAGAAACAAGCTCTGTACTATAACAGCTGCAAATAGATCGAAGCTTCATTTTTGATACCTTCTTCTTCTGAAAGTGAATATGTACTAAAGTATTAAGATTATTATATCTGTGAGATATTTTCAATGTGCAAATAAGAGCCGTAAGACAGTCAGTCTTCCTCCAACAAAATGCCACACTGCAGATGTTTTCCAGGAATAGAAACTGACTGTAATTTGTGGAAAAACTTCAAGATGCAGTGATAGTCCCAAAGAAAATATCAAAAATTAAAAGTGTTAGTTGCATTCTCAGTCAGCTTTGTACCATACATTAAGATTTGGTAATCTCTGAAAAAGAAATGAAATTAATAGGTTCACGAAGCTGCAGTTATAGCACAAGTTTGCCCATCCCAACCCCAATTATAGTCCCTACGTAGCCATCATCAGAGTCTATTTCTATAGGTATCCAAAGAAGTCGCTTTTTTTTTCCAGGTTATGAATTTCCAGTTAGTGACACAGACAATTCCAAGAGCCAGTCTGTAGACTACAGAAAACAGGAAAGCAAAAAAAAAAATGAAAAAGCTGTGAAGATATTAAAGCAAGAGTTGCTTACAGAGAACTTTCTCACTATTTGAATACAGTCAGTCACTGCTGAGGACCCTGTCTAGGCTCACAAGCAGCACAAAGCAAACGAAACCCTCAAAGTACAAAACACTTTGGCAAAGTAAAGATGAGGAAAACGCATGAAAATTCTCAAATGAGCTTTTCTTACATCTAACACTGAAGGCTTATTTTTCCCCTCACAACTGAGTGCCACAGCTTTCAGAAGGTAAATAAGTTCTCTGGTTCACTAATAGCCCACAAGGTTTGAGAACATCAGACAAACAGCATGCTAGTATAGCAAAATTTGAATGTAAGCAACGTCATCTGCTAGCTATTTATTTGTTAACTCAGTGACCTTAGGAAACAAAAATCAGGAAAGACAGCATGATGGCTTTCAGGGAGCACTCTCCAAACCCTATCCACCTCCTAATGTATGTCTTTTGTTACTAACTGCTACAAGGTTCACTACTATTGTTATCTGACTAAAACAGACAAACAGCTTTGAGTAGCAAGTTTTGTGCATAAATATCTCAAGTTCAAATACGAAATTTTCATAAAACAAATTACCTTACCTTTGTAATAATTTCTGAAATATTCTTCAAGGATTGCTTGATTGGGTATTTGGCCATATCCCATTGGAACCTTGTTATATAGGTGACCAAGTCAACTAAAATTGTAAAGAACTTTGTTAAGATAGGCAACAAAAAGACAGAGGTATTATATTCCATGTAGAATTGCTGTAATAGAACAGAACTCTAACAGAGTCTTTGTGGACCTTGCCAAGTGCGGACCCTGTTGCTTAGAGAAATTTGAAAATAAACAATCAAGTTGTAGGTTATCCGTGACCTCTGCCTTCAAGATACTGGTTTCTCCACCTCTGTAGACCCTAAATGATACTTACTACCAACTCAGTGATGGCTGGAGAACTACAGACAAGAGCAATTATTTTTTGCTCTGTGAAAAAAATGGGTTGGAGGAGGGAGGGTTATGAACGCAAGAAAGGCGGCAGTGATTACGTGGCTCACTTGAAGCCACAGCTTTGTAAAGCTACTTATGAGAGACACTACTCCAAGCCCCTACCTAAGAATCATGTTAATCCAGTCATATTTGCCTCTCTTCCATCAATACAAGCTGTGTTAAATTCTATGAAATGGCTTTGAAAACAAAGTGCTGATTCAGAGACAAGTGCAGCTTTTTACGAAAATAAAATGCACCCCGAAATCCTTCTCGGCAGGGCTGCTCTCAATCCATTCATTTGAGGGTTGCCCTGACCCAGGTGTAGCACCTTGCACTTGGCTTCACAGAACCTCAGTAAGTTTCAGGATCACTGCCTTCCCTCCTACAGTTTTAGGATGCACAAATCATGGTTAGCACTTTACCTCCATTAGCCAGAAGATTCTCCTGAACTTTATCTTTACTGTCTTCTAGAACATCAGCCATATACTGGGCCACTTTCTTTACAACGCTGAAAAATGAAAGATAAAGATATGTAAAAAAAAACAAAACCAAAACATGCCATTTGAGAAATATCATTATGAAACTGATTTTAAATTGCCTGCAATTGGATCAAAAGTGATTGGGTCAAACAAGGACAATGATGATTGCTTTACATACAAGCATTTCAAGAGCACAAGCTGGGCTCACTATCTGGAGGAGACCAACTTCTCAAAAATATTCCACTACTTTATTTAAAACCTTCTTTAGTGTTGCTACTCATTAGTTCTCAACAAGGTGAGGTGAGCTCCCTCACATTGGTGTAGACTTCAAATGTAATTCCAAACTTTTTGGAAGTCAGTAATACTTTCAAAATCCTAACCCTTTCTAAAAATAGACAGTGAGGTACAAATCATCAATAATCCAAATTAAACACAAGGCAACTCTGACAAGGAAATCTGATACTCAAGATCTGCTTAGCTGATTAGAAAAGCCATTCATAACATTACTCACATGGGCCATGCTAAATAGTTTCCTTTTCTACTTAAAAACAACTACTTAAGACTTCTCTCCTTGAAACAGAAGATGGCTCCACAAGTTCTGGTTATGTGAAATATTGTTACTTTTGCTCAAAATCATTTTCCAAGGGCCAGTAGTTACTTCAAAATTAAGAGGTCTTGCATTTTAATATTAATGCTGTTTAAGCATTTCTGTGGATTAGGAAATAATTTGGTACATTCTCAAAGTCTGTAAATTGTACTCTTGCTAAAAGAATAAGCTTTTACTCCTTTATACCATCACTTCCTGCAGCTGCCAGGCGCAATTCTTAACCATTCTCCAGGACTCAGCAGCACACAGCACTACTGTAGGGACAACCATCCTTCAACAGTGTATATTCCACAAGAAGTTCCAATTATTTTCCTTTTTTCAAGAACAGACACTAGGAAAACCAGCATCTTAGCTTTCTGACATCTTAGTTTGCTGACTGCCTGCAAAGGATCACTATGGAACAAAAAATGCTGAAAATAACCTGTCTATTATTAGGACTCAGCAAACCACCACATCATTACTCTAATATTTTGCATCCTAGTCAAAATAAACTGTTACCTCTCCACAAATGCATCCAGTTTAGCCAGCTCATCTGACAAACCAACCAAAACATCCAGTGTGCCAACCTAGAAGCAAAGATCAAAATGCATTAGTAATTGTATATAAACATAAAAGGTAAAACTAAATAACAATAAAACTTAAATCTTCCCAACAGGCAGCTTTGCAGAACTACATGAAATGCTGGACTCCAGGATTTCAGACTTGTTGATTTACCAAAGTCACACTGTATTTCATTTGCTCAAGATGCTCCCATAAAGCACTACAGTATCAGATTAACTCACTAGTTTGGTGCACAGCTTCAGTCCAGCAATCCAGCCATCCAAAACATGTTAAAACAAAGTTTAGTTTATGAATTGGCTGTATTTCCCACAAGGCAGTAGCTTCAGCATTTGATTTACTAGTTTAGATCAAATCTGAAATTTCTCTAATCAGGAGTCTCAGTGCTGGAGGCAACCAGAGGACATTGAAAACTCTGACAATACAAGAGCAGTGCAGCAGTCAGACCAACAAGAGTCTGGACTTTTTTGCGTCTGGGGTAATAGAATATCTGGCTTGTCTGGCTTTCACTCTTTCTTCCCTTCTCCTCCAGAAAACACTTTCTTGCCTAACTTCAAGTAGTTATCTAGAGTACACATTTCTTGCTGAAATATTACAGGGCATAAGTGAATCTTCTGTCTAGCCAAGATGCTATAACATTATTTGTAGTCTAGCATCTATGTTCTATACATTTGAGCACTCAGATTCACATTATTCCTTTTCTCTTTAGCCTTGAAGCAAAAAGGAGCAGAATTACTTAAGAAACATCACAACCAAATCACTTTCTATGCCCCACCTTCTTCTAAGCCACATGCAGAATAAGGAAGCTCATGTTTTAACTAGTCACTTACAAGCCAGAGGACAAGTAAGTCTTCAAGCAATAGGGTTGCTGTTCAGTGGAGACTAAATCATTGTTTCAATGAGTTTTAACTAAAGGATCTCACTCAAATAGTTTTACCAGGTCCACAGAAGCCAAACTTTATATAAGGTATATTCAACTTCTGCCCTACAGGAAGTAGAGTAGAAGCAAAATCAATCGTTTCTAGCCCTAATGGGCCCCATCAGTTTTCAGTGACAACTCCTCTAAGTGCTGTAGCCATCCTGACTTATGCCAAGGATCCCCTGCGAGGAGACAGACATTTGTTTAGTCCCTATTCTAACTCAGTCCGAAGTCATGGCAGTTGGAAGATCCTCTTAAAAGGCACACTGAAGCACTTTGTGCCCTAGGCTTGTTCCTTAGCAGAGACAGGAAGAAGGCATCACACCACCTGAACTTGATCCACTCCATAGACAAAGATCAATGGCATTTTTTTCTCTTCATTTTTATAAACTCTGATAAGCTTTCACTCCACTAAATCGAGCTCACAATTCTTCTTGTTCAATAAATATTCAGATGTTAGATCTTTTCTTAACAAATACACTGGCTTGTAACTTTTCCATATGCTGATGATCATATTAAACCAAAATAAACTGCTTTAATATTTTCTTCCTACTTGCTTCTCACAGGAATAATTTAAACAGTTTTTTTCCCATTTTCCATAACACACTGGCAGGTCACACTGGAATGCTCAGCCAGAGATAACCACTACTTTAACAGAAGAATGTTACTTCTGGACAGAGAAAAGGCAGCAGCTGTTTGACTACCCCTGTATTTTAAATTGAGCCTTTCCACTGCATCTCAGACAGCAAAGGAGCAGACAAAGCAGAAGGAAAAAACCAAAAAAAGCAGAACAAAACAGTCAAAGGAAACTATCATCTCAGTACTCAGATCACAAGTTTCCATTTTTCTTCCCCAACTAACTGCTAGCAGTATAAGATCATCCTTGGAAAAACTGCTGTATTAGCTGAAAGAACCCAGGTTGCTGGACCTTTAAAACATACAGTGAGCAAAGTTCAGAAAAAGATAACTGTCGTCTCAATTATTTTTTGAGATCCACACATAAACATCAAAAGAAGTCAGCTGTACTCCCTAAAGCATCTGCAAGTACTCCTCACCTGCAGTTTTAGTCTAGAGAAACAAAGATGATGCAAAACAAACACACTTCTTAGGAGAAGACACAGTGTTTACATACCTTCAAGTCCGGAATGTTGAACTTTGAATTAGTAGAAAGATTGTTGTGTTTTGTAGTTGCTGCATGTAGCTTCTCCCACGTCTGTTGACAGGTTTTTTCCCCAGGAGCAGAAATCAGCCAAAACTCGGTCATTTTTGTGCCTTTATCTTGATGCTTTCTGCTTCTGAAGATAAAGGCAGGATGCTAGTAGAAGGAAAGCAAAGGGGAGAAGAAAAAATATCTGCCATTAATGCAGCATTCAAAGCGTGGCCTGAAGAAAAATATCTCATTCCATGTTACACAAGTGCAGTTCCAATCACTCTAAGAGATTTTACCCAAGAGTATCATGTGGTTTCAAATTCATTTTTCCTATCTTCCAAATCACATCTGCACGGTCTTTTTGAACTGCCCATGCTGCAAGTTAAGGTGGGCTGAGTTTGCAACATTAGCCTCTTTCAACTGTACTTTTACAGAAAGATTACATGCAAACAATCTAACTGAAAATAAATCCAAAAAACAGGACCCAAATCATATTATCACAGCTGCATGTATTTTCCAGCTTCTGTACAACAACTTTTTCTGAACATATTAGAGAGGAAAAAAAAGGAAAACCCAAATAAATTTCAACTCTGACATTTTATCTCTTCCAATAATTTTTCAGATTAGGACAGTTTTTTAAAGTAAGTAAATGTCTAAAATTACTTAAATGCAAAAAATTTTAGTTTATTCTTTCAGGCAATTAAGGTTCTCCTGGCAGCTAAAAATTTAAAAAAAAAGGGGGACACTTTCTAGCCTTGATGTCTCTGTTGCTATTGCAGACCATCAATAAAGTAACACATACTGGCATTAGTCAAGAAAGTGTTGGTACTAAACATAAATGATGTTGAGTTACTTTGCAGACAAGTTCAAGAAGTTAGGAGCATATATGTTCTGTGACTAAGAAACATAGGTTTCTGGTTGACAGTTGCTGGATTTTTTTTTTAGTAAGGGAGTGAAGCACAAAATCAAAGTGTACCTTGACAGAATCTAAATGTCAAATTTTGGTATCTGCAATGTCTTCTGTAGTAGCTTTGAATGAGCGGAGATTAACCTACCTTTCATGAGCACAGACTACAGCACTCAATGTTTTTGAGGAAGAGCAAATCACATATTGCATTTTTAAGAATTAGAACGTGATAGCAAACTTAGCCCAAAACACCACACATAGGTCTTTCATCTGTGTAACCATTGTAGGGGCAACCCAAGGGTGTTGAAGTTCCAGGTGAGCTAAAGAAAGGTCTGTTCACTGATTCTTTTGCTCAGCTACTCAGGAAGCCTAAAGCCAAAGGAAGTTTACCAGCCATTAAATTACTATCATGAAGCACACCCTGTCACTGCTATAGCAGCCACCCCCTCCAGCTAAGGGGCCTTGTTTACAGCAGGGGACGATGACATCCAGTCACTGAGGTCCTTAATATCACACACTCCATGACACTGCACCGCCAGGCAGCAGCACAGCAGTGCTACAATCCCAAATGCAGACAATGCCAAGGCAGGTACAGATATTTGAGAAGTCAGAATATTTACCAGACCAGACACACACAACATTAGTTATCACCATGCTACAGGGCTTCTTTGTTTAGCACCAATGAGATTATCTCACATAATGGGTCTCTACAGGACATCTGCTAATTATCAATGATTTGGAACAAAACAAAATTTCCTCTTATTCAGACCACTTTGATGCATCATCTTCCTTAATACACGCCAAACTTGGTGCACTTGAGGTTTTCCTACACTCCACTGAACTCCAGCCCCATAAAAGGCACGGCCAAGTTTACAGTAAACTTCACCTAGGCAGGGTGAAGTGGTGATACACACACTACAGCTGATACACACACACACACAAAGTGCTTAAGTTTTAAATTGTTTTTGTTTGGATTTAACTAGACTAGGACTAGAGAAAGCTTTGGAATAAATGTTGGATAAAAAAACTAGGTGGTGGCAGCAGCACCATGAAAATATCCAAGTAAAAGACAGAAGAGCCATAACACAGAAATCCAGAATCCTATTCAGTAAGAGAGATGGAACATTGCATTCTCGTGTTTTCCTCAAACATAAATACCCTCTAAAGAATACGTATAAAGTTTCCGGATTTTATACTGGCTAAGGAAACAATTATGTGTTTACAATGACACAGTCTCACTCCCTGCATTACAGATCGGGAAAATCAGCTCACCATTAAAAATTTAAATGTCTTTTCCCATGAAAAAAAAAACATTTAATAGACCCATTGCAAAAAAAAATTGCTTTCAATAAGCAAAGTTTTCCAACCTTTTAAAGTTAGCTTTCCAAGACCAACTGTTCACACTTCATATGACTCCAAATCTACCATAAACAAGCCTAAAGTTATAAACTCCTAACAGACTTGCAGCAAATCTTTTTCTTATGCTAACACCCCAATGAATTATAGCATTTACAATTCCTTAATATATGAGGCAAAAATTAATTGTTCATCTGAATAACCAAGATCCTTCTCTCCTGCTTAAAGTCACGCGGCACAGGTGTAACAGTCGTAGCTCCCAGGAATCATTAACCCAATGCAGTTCCCTTCCTCACCATTTCTGTCTGTGTCACTGGTTTTCCTGAAGTTCTGCTCCATTTCTAATAGGCATGGAAAGGAAGGTGATTTCCCATTCAAGGTACTTACTCAATGGAGTTTTATCAAATACATACAAAGAAAAAAAGCTTGATAGAAGAGTTTTAAGTGTTTGTTTTATGTGAGAGGGCTTGAAATCAGAACTAGGGGGAATACCAAACAAGAAGTGAAGAAAGGAGAAGTGCTACCGAATGGTTAGAAAAACAGAAACAAATGCTGGTTGGACAAAGAATATATATAGACCCAGTATAAAATGAAAGCCAAGAAATTTAAAGAGAGGGACCACAGGATAAAGCAGGAAATACCAAGTGTTCAAGTAAAACCTAGAATAAGCGATAAGAATGGATAAGTGAGCTGTTGCTCACACCATGCAAGTCTATGACCAGCACTTTTTGCTAAACATTGTCCATTCCATACCCTACCACACTAAAACATTTTGAGTAAAAACCATGGTCCTAGTTCTGCTGAATGTGGGTAAAGCCACCCATTAATGGGTGCAACTGCTTCCAAGAGGCCACTGTAAGCAATTTCTGGCCAACACCAGCAAATGAGTTTGCTATACAACCGAAAAAAAGTCACGAAAATGAGAAACAAAGTTTATACAAGAATCTCTCTACAGACCATGCTGATCCAAAGTTCAGGCCTTCCAGGGACAGGTTCTAGAAATCCAACTTTATGTACAGCACTGAGATAGCTACCTTGATATTTACAGTTCTACAGGTCATTGAACTATTTTAACACTGAATGATGAAAACTTTCATATCTCAAAACCAAAAATACATTCAACCTTGCAAGACCAGCAGTGCTCTAACCCATCTCTATCTCATTCAGTACTGTTAAAGAATGCAAGTTGTCACTTATAAGGGCTTAAGAAATTGATTACAATGCTCTTTTATCATTTTAGATTCAACAATTAGGCACCATCCCTTGGGGGAGTTTCCCTTGACACTTTCTCGAAAGCATACCCATAAGGTAACACTGAAGTGTTAACAATTCTTCCATATGCAGTTACAAAGAGACTTCAGTAACATAAACCCATCACCAAGATGTTCTACTAGTCAAATAAGCACCAAAATGCTTGCAATGTTTCATCCCTTGAACTTTTCCTCTAAAATACCTGGCTCTGAATCTTCACTATTCTAATGCCTGAAATAAGTTTGAAATATCATTTAAAATGTATTTTGCACTACTACCCATCATTTATACTGCTTCATCCCTACGTTATTAGGAAAAATGGACTTCCAAAGAAAAATCTTCCAAGCAGTATACTACAATCTAAAAGAAAACCTCTCAACAGCTTTTTCAGTGCCGTTACTGGAAAAACATAGTGATTTCAAAACAGAATCTCAGCTAATGTCCTCAAGGTGAAGCTCGCTCTCAGAAATCACTTCTGACGCTCGGCCTCCACATTTCACAAAGAGAAGCGGCCACAACGAGGAAGCCGGGGAGATTTCGGGATTTCACAAGGAGTCCCCCCGCTCGTGCGGAGGCGATCTGGGCCGGCCTGTGGGCGCTGCCCTCGCTCCCCACGGAGCCGCCGACCTCGATCACCGGGATTAGGTGTCAGCTCCCTTGGCCCTGCAGCCGCCGGTGCTCCCGGGGCCGCGCTGTCACTTAGCCCTGCCCGAGGTGAACCCCCCGCAGAGCCGCGGCCGGGCGGCCCCAGGCCCAGCACAGCCTCGGGGCCGCGGGACCGCCGGGCTCGGCCGGCGCTGCCCTTCGCGCCAGCCCCGGCGCCGGGGGAGGCCGGGTCGCTGCAGCAGCCGCTCGGGGCAGCGCAGGCACCCGTCCTTCCCTCCTTCCCCGTTCCCCTTCCGCTCCCGGCCTCGCCCCGCCGTTACCGTCACTGCTCCATCCTCGGCCCGGCCCGGCCTCCCCGTTACCGTCATCGCCCCATCCCCCGTCCCATCCCCATTCCCGGCCCCCCGTTACCGTCACTGCCCCATCCCCATTTCCCATCCCACTCCATTCCATTCCCCATCCCATTCCCAGCCCCCCCGTTACCGTCACTGCCCCATGCCCGGCCCAGCCGCGCCGCCCGCACACCCGCCGGCGGGTCACGTGACCCGCGGTCAGCTGACGCCGCCGCAGCGCCGAGCGCGCGCGGGCGGAGCAGCGGGCGGGGCTGTGACGCGACCGCGCAGGGACTGACGGGCGCGCGGACCCGGGTTCGAGACCCGGCCCAGTGCCGTCGCCGCTTCACTTGTCTGCACCGCGCAGGGCGAGCCCCGGACAGCGACTGCCTCAGGGCCCGGCAGGCTCCGCCCACTTCTGATAAATAAATATGGGCTTGATGAGGGAATTCGTGTGAAAACGGCGTATGACTGAGAACGGCCCCGCGCACCGCGGGGAGCAGATGTTGTTGGGGAGGCTCTGTACGATTCTGCCCTTACAGCAGAGAAGGATGGTCGGGTTTGAAAGAGTGCGTTTGTTTTTGACTGCGGTCAGTAGATTTTCCTCAGATCACAGAACCACAGAATCAGTTAGGTTGGAAAAGACCTCTGAGATCATCGAGTCCAGCCTATGACTGAACACCACCATGTCAACTAGACCATGGCATGAAGTGCCACGTCCAGTCTTTCCTTAAACGCTTCTCCACATGACTCCACCACCTCCCTGGGCAGCCCATTCCAGTATCTAATCACCGTTTCTGTGAAGAAGTTCCTCCTAATGTGCAACGTAAACCTCCCACAGCACAGCTGGAGGCTGTATCCTCTTGTCCTATCACTTGTTAGCTGGGAGAATGCACCAACCCCACCTGGCTACGTCCTCCTTTCAGGGAGTTGTAGAGAGTGATAAGGTCACCCCATAACCTCCTCTTCTCCGGGCTAAACAACCCCAGCTCCCTCAGCTGCTCCTCGTCAGAGTTGTGCTCCAGACCCTTCACATCTTCTCTGGCCCCACTCCAGCACCTCAGTGTCCTTCCTCAACTGAGGGGCCCAGAACTGGACACGGGACTCAAGGTGTGGCCTCACCAGTGCCAAATACAGGGGGAAAGATCATCTCTTGGAAAACACACAGTGTTGGAATACGCAGGGGTAGTTCAGGGATCACAACTACAGGAACATGTGTGCTGCAATGCTTTACTGCTGACGGTCTGCAGCAAAAGGCTTGGGAAAGGAGGACACCTGCATGCAGGTGACGAGTGGGAAAACGTGGACTTGGAAAGAAACTGTTGCAGTGTTATTTTGGCACCAAACCCCATTTGTCTTTGCACTATAAATGCTGAGTGAAAAAGAGCAGTTGTAAATTGCTCTATTACTTGCAAAGTCAGTTGTTTTTATTGTGTGAAATTGCCTGTCATCTTAATTCACAACATTATCTGGAGAAAGCAGGAAATGTACACAAAAAGCAAACTATTTTGGTTTGCTGGTTTTGGGGAACCAAATGGTTTCTTCCTAATTTTCTTAGTTGTTTGGCATTTCTTTTGGGGGGGAGTGGTTTCAAATATGCAAGAGTTGGGGCCCTCCTATAGCTGCAAGCAGCTAGTGGGAAACTGCAGCACAGAGGAGGAACAAATGTCGTCATAGCAGATAGCAGAAAGGTGGCTTCACATAATTCTAACCCAGCAAAGAATGGGGCTTTAGGTGTCTGGGAGCAACTCCAGGCCTCTACTCCAGTGCTTTTCTCCCCCTTAAGTATTTTTAGATTTAGAAGCTCTGAACTCTGCTTAGTCAAGTTCAAAGTATGAATGTTGTTAAACAACACCTGATGGGACAGGTTAGTCTTCCTTCAGCCATTTATGTTGTCCTTCAACCACCAGAGGCTGCTGAAAATATTCCCATTGCTGAACTGCCCACAGCCATTTTTAATACTCTTGACACGCTCCTACTGGTACAATTTTGTTAGAGAAACTTTTCTCATATCAGTATGAAAAAAACTTACCCCAGAAGAATTCGGTAAAACAGAAACTTGCCTACCTTAAAAGTGGACAAACTTATTTTTAAATACTCACATTAACAATTCCATCAAGAATAATTTCTTAGTAGAGGAATTACTAAGTAAGTTTTCAATGAAAATTCTTATAAAACTTCACAATGGGCACATTTTCCCATTATTATTGCAAGCTATTTCCTCAAAATGCGGCAATATATGCCATATGCCAACACTAACCAGCAAATGCAAGACATTATCTATGTTATTTTTGGAACAAGAGAAGATTTTTTTGAGTCATCATAGCTCCAAGCTATCAGACGGAAACTTGGCATCAACCTCTATAAATAAACAGAGTGATTAGTAAATGATACTATAAAAGCAGTACTTAAGAGAAGAACAGCAAGCATTTCTAACCTGCACAATGACAACACGCTTGTAGAACTGCAGCAGGGGATTCTGAGAACAAGGACCTATGATCTGCCATTTAAAGTCCACTGCCTAATGTGGTTGGTTTTATAATGATATTTGCCATTTGGTTAACTGAGATCAATGAGGTACAAAGCAGGCCTGTAGGCAATCTGTAACTCTTCACTAGAAAATAGAAAACAAAAAACAAACAAACAAAACCCACAAAACAAACAAACAAAAGTAACCCCCCACACATGCAAATCAAATAACTGGGATATAAATGCACAGTAACAGTGAGCTGCAACATGGTCTTTAAGCGAGCAGTTGGTGAAAAACTCAAGCCAGGTGTGCAGTAACAATAAATGCTGTCAAGGAGAAAACTGTAAACAGTAACACTTAAAACCACAGCTGCTACAATAGGAGTGGGTATATGTTAGATTAAAAAAATATGTTCACTAATATTTTTATAAACATGCTTTCCTGTACCATTGCCCCATTTGGCCTGACAGGGATATTTTTATTAAGACTCTGAAGCCTGAAAAAAAATTGTATACACTTTTTTTTTCAGTATCTTGAGAAATCTATTTGTTAAAATTCCATTCAGGGGGGAGAGAACTGTAATGTGTCTTTTTAATCCTAATTATTTTCTGTTGTAATTTTTGAAAAATAATTGTCTCAAAATCATTGCACAGAAGTTTCATTCTACAATCCAAATATATGTCAAAGATGACTTTTGATCAGCTCTCCACATAGGCCTGTATTCAGCTTTGAATATCTGAATGACTCATGTTTGTTGATGAATACTCTTCTGCACAGGCTAAACACAGATTGACTTGAGTGTGCACTGGGGTGCACAGAGGTGTTTGAAGTAAAACTACTTAGGATTGAGAAAGCTTATGTAGGAGTTAGCAAGAGGTGGCAGGGCGTAGAGTTGCCCTTGGATATGATCTTTTACCAGCTGCATGAAGTGGTTGCTCTTTTAAATTTGGAGAGTGAAAATAACAACATATGAGATGGGCTGTGAAGTAACTGCTGCTGTTTGAAAATCCTGGTGATGAAAGTAACTCTACCCAGCCCTAGAAGGGTCCCACAGGGTTTATATGACCCCAGGCATATGGGGAGTCCCCAGTGAGGGAATCCACGCCTGCTGCACAGGAGCCTCAGCCAAAAAACCTATTGCAGGGTGCTGTCAGGAGCCATACAAGGACTCTGTCCCATGGAGTCCCTCTCCTTGTGAGCCAAGACTGCCATTCCACATTCTTTCACAGGAACAAATGTTTCCAAAATGAACATGGTGAAAGGATTTTAGTTTTTCATTCTAATGCAGTGGCTCTTGACATCTCTGAGCATTTCTGAGGGAAATAGAGATTTTATTTGAATTCTGGTGATTCACCCATTCTATATTTATGTAATTGATTTGTAGCCAAATTTTCTTCAACAATCTCTGCAGAGCTATGTGTTCTTTTTTGGCATGTGGATGACATATACAACAGAGATTGGCAGAGAGGGTACAGATTTCCCTCACTTTTTGGCATCCTCTGAGGCTGTATTCCTCAGATACTATACAAACAAAAGCTGACAAACTGACTTGCTGAAGACAATGGATATATTATTATTAGTTTTAACATGATCATAATTTTACTCACAGTTTTATTAGTATGCCAATGGGATTTTTTTATTCTAGTGATAAAGGTTCTAAAATAAAGATTCTATACAATTTGCAGAACTAAAGCCCTAAAAATGGAAAGCTATAATTTCTAAAGCTGGAAAATATCTGTAAATCAAAAGAAAGGAAAGAATAATATTGCTATATATATCCCACTATCATGTTGTACAGTATTCAAATATCTTAAAAATAAATACAATTAGGTAAGATCGTGATGTTCTGTGTAACATGGGTAAACTGCAGTATAGGACCCCATCCTGCAGCCTCCATCGGTTTGGATGATAGGAAAATGAGAGAAAAAATATTATCGTTTACCCAAAGTTATTCAAAGAAAGTGGAGTGAAAAACGAACTTATATTACTTTGTTATTTATTTTTGTTTTTCCTGGCAGCTTTTTGAAAGCATTTTAATAAAAGATACCTATCAAAACACATTGCACTTTAATCTTCCTTGATGTTGCCTAGGAGACGCAAGCCTTAAGATTGAAATGTAAGTCTTTGTAAAAAAGTGTTTGCAAACTGTAACAAAAATTTTTTTCTTCAGGTGAAGCTTTGTGAAGGAGACAGAATGTTTCTTTCCTAGCTGCTTTTCTGTTTCAAAACTGCATCTCTGACTTTCAGCTTCACTTCAAGGACTTGAGGCAGATAAAAATTCGAATTTTACAAATTTTTTTAAATTCCTAAATTACTGCAATTGACATTGAAGTCCTCATTTGTATGTATTTATGCATATGAGCATTTAATTATTCTATGCAATATGGACGATATGTTCAGGACAGGTGCAGAAAGACTTAAACCATCATGCCTAAAAAGCTTTGGGGCAGGCTGTGCTCTGACAGACTTGAAATCCACGTCCAAAGCCTTGTTCTAAATCAAGCTGAGAGAAGTCATGAGCTGTCGCGGTAGGAACGGCCGTGCGACATAAAAAAGGTTCCAACAAAG